>NC_134271.1:3451990-3751990 GCF_031893055.1 Leptodactylus fuscus | reverse complement strand
TGTATAGTGATCATTCCCCAGATACTCTGTATACTGTATAGCGATCATTCCCCAGATACTCTGTATACTGTATAGTGACCATTCCCCAGATACTCTGTATACTGTATAGTGACCATTCCCAGATACTCTGTATACTGTATAGTGACCATTCCCCAGATACTCTGTATACTGTATAGTGACCATTCCCAGATACTCTGTATACTGTATAGTGACTATCCCAAGATACTCTGTATACTGTATAGTGATCATTCCCAGATACTCTGTATACTGTACATTCCCCAGATACTCTGTATACTGTATAGTGACCATTCCCCAGATACTCTGTATACTGTATAGTGACCATTCCCCGGATACTCTGTATACTGTATAGTGACCATTCCCCAGATACTCTGTATACTGTATAGTGACTATCCCCAGATACTCTGTATACTGTATAGTGATCATTCCCCAGATACTCTGTATACTGTATAGCGATCATTCCCCAGATACTCTGTATATTGTATAGTGACCATTCCCCAGATACTCTGTATACTGTATAGTGACCATTCCCAGATACTCTGTATACTGTATAGTGATCATTCCCCAGATACTCTGTATACTGTATAGTGATCATTCCCCAGATACTCTGTATACTGTATAGCGATCATTCCCCAGATACTCTGTATACTGTATAGTGACCATTCCCCAGATACTCTGTATACTGTATAGTGACCATTCCCAGATACTCTGTATACTGTATAGTGACCATTCCCCAGATACTCTGTATACTGTATAGTGACCATTCCCAGATACTCTGTATACTGTATAGTGACTATCCCAAGATACTCTGTATACTGTATAGTGATCATTCCCAGATACTCTGTATACTGTACATTCCCCAGATACTCTGTATACTGTATAGTGACCATTCCCCAGATACTCTGTATACTGTATAGTGACCATTCCCCGGATACTCTGTATACTGTATAGTGACCATTCCCCAGATACTCTGTATACTGTATAGTGACTATCCCCAGATACTCTGTATACTGTATAGTGATCATTCCCCAGATACTCTGTATACTGTATAGCGATCATTCCCCAGATACTCTGTATACTGTATAATACCATTCCCCATTATTGTGCCTCGGCTCCTATATGAGGGGTAAAAACGACTGACGACCTCCTTCCTTTTCTGTATACAAAGATATAGTTCTAAATCTCATATAACAAAATAATGTTATAAAATCGGAATAATAAACGTAATGTCAGACAGAAGACTGCAATGTACAACTCATTGTCTCCCATCCATAGTAAACTCTCTGTAAGTGATGACATCAAGAGCAATTTCTCTGTTCATAAGCTTCATTACACTCTCATTTACTATTACAGGGTTTTTTTCAGCCTCCACTGAATATTGCAGAAATAGATTTCAGAAATTTACATTTTCTCATCTTATTATGAAGTCCTGGAATGGGTTCGGTTATCAGCTCGGTATTAGACGTGATTATCATTCTTGTACAGATAGGAGTTCTCATTTCAGGAGACGTCTAGAATCATCTCCTCAACATTCAGCTCCAAACTTATTTTGTTTCCAAGCTCATTAAATTTCCTGAGAGATTTTATCAAGGATCACAGATGATGGGGGTGGAGGTCCTGCAAAAATCATGGAGAAAATTGTAAACTTAAAGTGCACCTCCGATTATAGAAGAGCCTTCACAGAGATACAAAAGAATAAAAGGAATTGTGTAATATATTGTATCAAAGAAATAAGTTAGAATTGTAGAATCCCTCAGGATTGGATACTGTCACTGGATATGTTTGAGGGGATATCGTCACTCCTTAGGGAGAGACCACCATGTAGGTGTGAGGAGTCTTATTGCGCTCCACTGTGAGGGATCATGGGAAGAATATGCAAATCTGTCTTCCATTATGTAAATAGGAAGACAGTGCCTCAGTCATGCTGCCCACAAGGGGGAGCTCCCTTTAATCTGTCTTCCTATTTACATCATGGAAGAAAGATTTGCATATTCCTCCCATGATCCCTCACAGTGGAGCGCAAATGGCTTAATAAGACTCCACACACCTACATGGTGGTCTCTCCTTAAGGAGTGACGATATCCCCTTAACCCTGTCTAGAAGCCTCTCACCTCCGCCAAGTCAGTCTTCTCTGCGCCGGGCTGAAGAGATCCAAATAGATCGAAACAGCTGTCCTCGGCTGAGAGACTGACTTGGTAAAATCTCACATCACTGCAGCAAAGGCCTCTGGGAAGGTCGGGCAAGATGTCAAAGAGAGCGCCCTCTAGTGGGCAGCATGACTGAGGCACTGTCTTCCTATTTACATCATGGAAGACAGTTCTAGATATGTTAGAACAAATAAGATTCATCTTGAATTTCCCTTAAGTTGCAGATTTGAACTGAACCTTGAAATTTGGGGGGTTTGTCACCAATGGACCATTATTTTAATTTGGGCCCAGGGAGGTGAGGAAATGTAATGAAACAGTTATACTCACCTCTCCTGGGCGCGCTCACTGTATCTGGTCTTCTCTTGGGGACTTTCTTGGTCCTCTGTTGGGCGCCTAGCTATTAGGTCTAACCAGATCCACCATCTATAGGTCACTCGCAGAGGATCACTACCCATAGATTTCCCGCTGTGGTCCCGGCTTGCTTCCATTTTCCTATATCTTATGGTGGTAATTGATAAATCTGCATAACTAGAAGATTACCGAGACCCAAAGAATCTTTCCCTTTTATAATAATGAGCCCGTTCCCATCTCGCCGCACATAAAACACTTGGGCTACTTCTATTATTTAGGGTTATTTCACTGTTGTTGCTTTTCTTAAGTGCATTATGCAGAAATCTTCAGCAACAATGGGGAAGAACAAAAGGCCGTTCATCTGAATTATCCCCGCTGTCATTCTCCTTTTTGTTTTTTCCATTTGTTTGTAATAATCTCTGAAGTTAATTGGAATAGACAGCGGAAAAAAAATAATAATTCACACTTAATTATTTTCATTACGCCGAATATTTTTAAAGCTACAATTAAAAAAATAAAAAATGAAAAAAATCTGAATTATCTGCATTGCAAATGAATGGCTGTGAGTCAGTGCGGCCGCCGTTTACTTGGTGTATTTTATTTCATATCAGCATCCGCCAGGCACAGTTGCAGAATATTCCTTAGATAGATGCCTTGTTGCAGTATCTACTATTCGCTCGCATTCACACGCACCATCACAACATTGAGCGCGGAACTTCACAGGACTCACTTATTGAATCACCATCACAATCTTTACAGACAGAACAGGAAGTCAGTGTGAGACAGCCTCAACCAATAGACAGGACAGGAAGTCAGTGTGAGACAGTCTCAACCAATAGACAGAACAGGAAGTCAGTGTGAGACAGCCTCAACCAATAGAAAGAACAGGAAGTCAGTGTGAGACAACATCAACCAATAGACAGAGCAGGAAGTCAGTGTGAGACAACATCAACCAATAGAAAGAACAGGAAGTCAGTGTGAGACAGCTTCAACCAATAGACAGAACAGGAAGTCAGTGTGAGACAACATCAACCAATAGAAAGAACAGGAAGTCAGTGTGAGACAGTCTCAACCAATAGACAGAGCAGGAAGTCAGTGTGAGACAACATCAACCAATAGAAAGAACAGGAAGTCAGTGTGAGACAGCTTCAACCAATAGACAGAGCAGGAAGTCAGTGTGAGACAACATCAACCAATAGAAAGAACAGGAAGTCAGTGTGAGACAGCTTCAACCAATAGACAGAACAGGAAGTCAGTGTGAGACAGTCTCAACCAATAGACAGAACAGGAAGTCAGTGTGAGACAGCTTCAACCAATAGACAGAGCAGGAAGTCAGTGTGAGACAACATCAACCAATAGAAAGAACAGGAAGTCAGTGTGAGACAGCTTCAACCAATAGACAGAGCAGGAAGTCAGTGTGAGACAGCTTCAACCAATAGACAGAGCAGGAAGTCAGTGTGAGACAACATCAACCAATAGAAAGAACAGGAAGTCAGTGTGAGACAGCTTCAACCAATAGACAGAGCAGGAAGTCAGTGTGAGACAGCTTCAACCAATAGACAGAGCAGGAAGTCAGTGTGAGACAACATCAACCAATAGAAAGAACAGGAAGTCAGTGTGAGACAGCTTCAACCAATAGACAGAACAGGAAGTCAGTGTGAGACAGCTTCAACCAATAGACAGGACAGGAAGTCAGTGTGAGACAGCCTCAACCAATAGACAGAACAGGAAGTCAGTGTGAGACAGCTTCAACCAATAGACAGAGCAGGAAGTCAGTGTGAGACAGTCTCAACCAATAGACAGAACAGGAAGTCAGTGTGAGACAGCCTCAACCAATAGACAGAACAGGACGTCAGTGTGAGACAACATCAACCAATAGAAAGAACAGGAAGTCAGTGTGAGACAACATCAACCAATAGACAGGACAGGAAGTCAGTGTGAGACAACATCAACCAATAGACAGAACAGGAAATCAGTGTGAGACAACATCAACCAATAGACAGGACAGGAAGTCAGTGTGAGACAGCCTCAACCAATAGACAGGACAGGAAGTCAGTGTGAGACAACATCAACCAATAGAAAGAACAGGAAGTCAGTGTGAGACAGCTTCAACCAATAGACAGAACAGGAAGTCAGTGTGAGACATCATCAACCAATAGAAAGAACAGGAAGTCAGTGTGAGACAGTCTCAACCAATAGACAGAGCAGGAAGTCAGTGTGAGACAACATCAACCAATAGAAAGAACAGGAAGTCAGTGTGAGACAGCTTCAACCAATAGACAGAGCAGGAAGTCAGTGTGAGACAACATCAACCAATAGAAAGAACAGGAAGTCAGTGTGAGACAGCTTCAACCAATAGACAGAACAGGAAGTCAGTGTGAGACAGTCTCAACCAATAGACAGAACAGGAAGTCAGTGTGAGACAGCTTCAACCAATAGACAGAGCAGGAAGTCAGTGTGAGACAACATCAACCAATAGAAAGAACAGGAAGTCAGTGTGAGACAGCTTCAACCAATAGACAGAGCAGGAAGTCAGTGTGAGACAACATCAACCAATAGAAAGAACAGGAAGTCAGTGTGAGACAGCTTCAACCAATAGACAGAGCAGGAAGTCAGTGTGAGACAGCTTCAACCAATAGACAGAGCAGGAAGTCAGTGTGAGACAACATCAACCAATAGAAAGAACAGGAAGTCAGTGTGAGACAGCTTCAACCAATAGACAGAACAGGAAGTCAGTGTGAGACAGTCTCAACCAATAGACAGAACAGGAAGTCAGTGTGAGACAGCCTCAACCAATAGACAGAACAGGACGTCAGTGTGAGACAACATCAACCAATAGAAAGAACAGGAAGTCAGTGTGAGACAACATCAACCAATAGACAGGACAGGAAGTCAGTGTGAGACAACATCAACCAATAGACAGAACAGGAAATCAGTGTGAGACAACATCAACCAATAGACAGGACAGGAAGTCAGTGTGAGACAGCCTCAACCAATAGACAGGACAGGAAGTCAGTGTGAGACAGTCTCAACCAATAGACAGGACAGGAAGTCAGTGTGAGACAGTCTCAACCAATAGACAGAACAGGAAGTCAGTGTGAGACAGCCTCAACCAATGGTCTTGTGATTGGAACAGTTGATTGTTCCATGTGCCGATCATATGATCCCTCACCATCTTACCAACCCCTTTATCTATATGACTTGTGGTCCCAAAAGTTCCCATTTACTCTTTTAAGATAGTTTATGTTCTACTCATGAGAACCACTAACACTCATTCACGAGTTAATAGAACTGATATGAACTTTAATTCGTAGACACATCAGACCCAATAAATGAGTGAATCGTATTTTTATTTCTAAACTTGTGCATAAGGTAGAATTTGTTCCGATCGTGTTTTTTGACGCCTTTGACCTGACTGATCCCAATAATACACAAGAAAATATAATTGCTTGACAGTTTCCAACCTCGGAAGTGCTTTGCTGTGACGGCTTCTCTGCGGCAGGCTTCTTAAAGCAAGTTATTGTTATTTTGGCAAAATACAATTTTGTGATAACAAATTGACCTCTAAAATTACTTAATGACCCGGTTGCCAACGAAAATAACCCTTGTGACTTCACTATTAACTACCAGGCTATAAAAGAGCAATGGCACTCTGTAATTTACTTATCCTCACGATATAAGAATGACATGATTGTGGTTTTCTCCCTGTACTTAGTCATTTAATTGTATCAACCCGTCTGTCAGCAGATTCTATAAGCAGCTACAATTCTACGGGAAATTTATGGTACGTTCAAGGTTAAAGAAATCCAAGGACCGTGCGGGTCACATAGCAAGACTTTCATTGAAGAGCAATTCCATTATGATCATATCCATGTCCATGACAGGTCTGTCCCTTCGAGGTTACATATTGTGTATTATGTCTTTGAGATTTACCCCATGGCAATTTGGTTAATGGTCAGTTCGTCTTGTCTCCCAAGATGAATCACCTATATGCAGGAGAATAAAAGATCTAAGGCACTAATAGGGATCGGGTTCCAGTTTCCACAGTTCTTATGCCTTGTATACACGTTTTCTGGAAAGGGGGTTTGGTGAGATTGGTAATTTCCAGGGTGACCTGACTGTCCATCAGATGTTCCTCCCAGCAGAGTCCTTGACAATTCTATATAATATTGGTCCATTATCTATAGGTTTGGATGTTCCATGGATCCAGGGATATTATGGACGGTGCTCATTAGCATTACAGAGGTAGAAGAATAACATTTGAGGATCTCACTAACTCTCAGGATATTTCCTTCCTTACTACTTAGTGATGCCTTTTGTGCTTAAAACCTTGAATCTGTATGAATACAACGTATCCTATGAGATGCCGAATTCTCCATTCCCATACCATAAGACATAAAGGAGGGCTTTGACTTCCCAATCTAATTACATTTCGACTTTCATCCTCTTTTTAAAGGTTTCCCCAAGGAAGACTCATCCACCATTTCCCTAACAGGGAATTTCACATCCACATGAATGTTTCACTTATCAGTCAAGTCTGATGCTGATATTCTTCAATGAAATAATTTATCTGCCCCGTCTTTTATTCTCATTCAGTTGTTGGGGGTCGTATTCGCAGTGATTAGTTGTTCTCAGCATCTGATACACAGGAAGCAGATGGATCGGTTCTCCATGTGATGGTGAGACCAGGTGACTGCAGGTACCTGGAATAGAGGCTAAGCTGCAATGACTCAGCTCAGCCACTACACAGAGAACAGCGCTGTCCGCTTCCTGCCACATTCTCTGTATATTAGTGGCTGAGAATAGAACTTCCCGTCCCTGACTTTCCATCATGCTAGGCACATGCATTTGCTAATGATAAGCACAACATTCTTGTTTTTAGCCTTTTTAAGCTCAGATATAGTATGCTGGCTCTATCTGTAGCCACAACTATCCTGTGTGTCCCAGAAATGCAGACTGGAAATACACCGGCCACATTGTACGTTATACTGGCATTACTACCACTACTGCCCATGGCATCACTCATATGGTGACTATGAGACAATGCAGCCTAGCTAACGTTGCAGCATTGTCCCACCCCATGTGATGCTATACTCAGTAGTGTCAGTGCAATGTACTATATGTATAGGACACACAGGATAGTTGTGTCTCCATACAGAGCCGAAATAGTGTAGTTTGCTTTCTATGGAGAACCAAAACAGGGTTAATATTAGAGGCAATTCTAACTTTGAAAGCGAAGCCATGCCTTGACTTCCTCTACTAGAGACGGACTACATGTGCCAGCAGGCAGAACACAGAACATTAGAGAGAATGGAGGTTGGAACGTGTGTTATTTTGTGTTAATATTTCCTATATTTAAGACAATTCACCATTAAACCCCATGGGGGTACGGACTGATGTAACCCTGCCCTTGTACAGTGACTATATGTCGCCACACATGGGGGGGGTCAATCATATCAATCATACTTACCCTGAAAGGAGTCACAGAGTGAATGAGACACCCCTGGCAGCTGCTTATCTCCGACAGCAAAGGGTTAAATATGTTTGTGCAGAAGTTGTGCAGCATTGCAGAGCCAGAGTTTGGGTTATAAAGAAGTTGCCGTCATATAGATGTTGGTTTATGACTATGCAGATTTTTTTCTTCGCTGTTACAATGTATGGAGAATAAGTTATTCTGGACTGTGATGACCCAGGTGTGTCCTCAGCATGTTGTGTCAGTATCTCATGGTGTTTCAGGTCAAAGATACAATCCATAGGAAACAAGAGACGTATAAGTGAAAGTTATTAGAGATGAGCGAACACTAAAATGTTCGAGGTTCGAAATTCGATTCGAACAGCCGCTCAATGTTCGTGTGTTCGAACGGGTTTCGAACCCCATTATAGTCTATGGGGAACAGATACTCGTTAAGGGGGAAACCCAAATCCGTGTCTGGAGGGTCACCAAGTCCACTATGACACCCCAGGAAATGATGCCAACACCTCTGGAATGACACTGGGACAGCAGGGGAAGCATGTCTGGGGGCATCTAACACACCAAAGACCCTCTATTACCCCAACATCACAGCCTAACAACTACACACTTTACACACTCAATACCACCTCTCTGACAGTAGGAAAACACCTTGAAACATGTGTATTTGGCACTTGCAGTGAGGAGAGCTTGTCACCAGCAGTGAATTTGGCCCTTGTAGTAAGTTGAGGTTGGCACCAACATTTGTTTTGAAAATCAGGGTGGATTGAGCCTCTAACCAGCAGAGTTTGGGCAAATTCATGGTGGAGGGAGCCTCTAAAAACCCCAGTTTGGACCAATTCATGGTGGAGGGAGACTCTAAAAACCCCAGTTTGGACCAATTCATGGTGGAGGGAGCCTCTAAAAACCCCAGTTTGGACCAATTCATGGTGGAGGGAGCCTCTAACCAGCCCAGTTTGGGCAAATTCATGGTGGAGGGAGCCTCTAACCAGCCCAGTTTGGACCAATTAATGGTGGAGGGAGCCTCTAACCAGCCCAGTTTGGACCAATTAATGGTGGAGGGAGCCTCTAACCACCCCAGTTTGGACCAATTCATGGTGGAGGGAGCCTCTAACCAGCCCAGTTTGGACCAATTCATGGTGGAGGGAGCCTCTAAAAAACCCAGTTTGGACCAATTCATGGTGGAGGGAGCCTCTAAACAGCCCAGTTTGGGCAAATTCATGGTGGAGGGAGCCTCTAAAAACCCCAGTTTGGACCAATTCATGGTGGAGGGAGACTCTAAAAACCCCAGTTTGGACCAATTCATGGTGGAGGGAGCCTCTAAAAACCCCAGTTTGGACCAATTCATGGTGGAGGGAGCCTCTAACCAGCCCAGTTTGGGAAAATTCATGGTGGAGGGAGCCTCTAACCAGCCCAGTTTGGACCAATTAATGGTGGAGGGAGCCTCTAACCAGCCCAGTTTGGACCAATTAATGGTGGAGGGAGCCTCTAACCACCCCAGTTTGGACCAATTCATGGTGGAGGGAGCCTCTAAACAGCCCAGTTTGGGCAAATTCATGGTGGAGGGAGCCTCTAAAAAACCCAGTTTGGACCAATTCATGGTGGAGGGAGCCTCTAACCAGCCCAGTTTGGACCAATTAATGGTGGAGGGAGCCTCTAACCAGCCCAGTTTGGACCAATTAATGGTGGAGGGAGCCTCTAACCACCCCAGTTTGGACCAATTCATGGTGGAGGGAGCCTCTAACCAGCCCAGTTTGGACCAATTCATGGTGGAGGGAGCCTCTAAAAAACCCAGTTTGGACCAATTCATGGTGGAGGGAGCCTCTAAACAGCCCAGTTTGGGCAAATTCATGGTGGAGGGAGCCTCTAAAAACCCCAGTTTGGACCAATTCATGGTGGAGGGAGACTCTAAAAACCCCAGTTTGGACCAATTCATGGTGGAGGGAGCCTCTAAAAACCCCAGTTTGGACCAATTCATGGTGGAGGGAGCCTCTAACCAGCCCAGTTTGGGCAAATTCATGGTGGAGGGAGCCTCTAACCAGCCCAGTTTGGACCAATTAATGGTGGAGGGAGCCTCTAACCAGCCCAGTTTGGACCAATTAATGGTGGAGGGAGCCTCTAACCACCCCAGTTTGGACCAATTCATGGTGGAGGGAGCCTCTAAACAGCCAAGTTTGGACCAATTCATGGTGGAGGGAGCCTCTAAAAACCCCAGTTTGGACCAATTCATGGTGGAGGGAGCCTCTAACCAGCCCAGTTTGGACCAATTAATGGTGGAGGGAGCCTCTAACCAGCCCAGTTTGGACCAATTAATGGTGGAGGGAGCCTCTAACCACCCCAGTTTGGACCAATTCATGGTGGAGGGAGCCTCTAAACAGCCAAGTTTGGACCAATTCATGGTGAAGGGAGCCTCTAAAAACCCGTTTGGACCAATTCATGGTGGAGGGAGCCTCTAACCAGCCCAGTTTGGGCAAATTCATGGTGGAGGGAGCCTCTAAACAGCCCAGTTTGGGCAAATTCATGGTGGAGGGAGCCTCTAACCAGCCCAGTTTGGACCAATTAATGGTGGAGGGAGCCTCTAACCAGCCCAGTTTGGACCAATTAATGGTGGAGGGAGCCTCTAACCACCCCAGTTTGGACCAATTCATGGTGGAGGGAGCCTCTAAACAGCCAAGTTTGGACCAATTCATGGTGGAGGGAGCCTCTAAAAACCCCAGTTTGGACCAATTCATGGTGGAGGGAGCCTCTAACCAGCCCAGTTTGGACCAATTAATGGTGGAGGGAGCCTCTAAACAGCCAAGTTTTGGGAAATTCATGGTGGAGGGAGCCTCTAACCAGCCCAGTTTGGACCAATTCATGGTGGAGGGAGCCTCTAAACAGCCCAGTTTGGGCAAATTCATGGTGGAGGGAGCCTCTAAAAAACCCAGTTTGGACCAATTCATGGTGGAGGGAGCCTCTAACCAGCCCAGTTTGGACCAATTAATGGTGGAGGGAGCCTCTAACCAGCCCAGTTTGGACCAATTAATGGTGGAGGGAGCCTCTAACGACCCCAGTTTGGACCAATTCATGGTGGAGGGAGCCTCTAAACAGCCAAGTTTGGACCAATTCATGGTGGAGGGAGCCTCTAAAAACCCCAGTTTGGACCAATTCATGGTGGAGGGAGCCTCTAACCAGCCCAGTTTGGGCAAATTCATGGTGGAGGGAGCCTCTAAACAGCCCAGTTTGGGCAAATTCATGGTGGAGGGAGCCTCTAAAAAACCCAGTTTGGACCAATTCATGGTGGAGGGAGCCTCTAAACAGCCAAGTTTGGACCAATTCATGGTGAAGGGAGCCTCTAAAAACCCGTTTGGACCAATTCATGGTGGAGGGAGCCTCTAACCAGCCCAGTTTGGGCAAATTCATGGTGGAGGGAGCCTCTAAACAGCCCAGTTTGGGCAAATTCATGGTGGAGGGAGCCTCTAACCAGCCCAGTTTGGACCAATTAATGGTGGAGGGAGCCTCTAACCAGCCCAGTTTGGACCAATTAATGGTGGAGGGAGCCTCTAACCACCCCAGTTTGGACCAATTCATGGTGGAGGGAGCCTCTAAACAGCCAAGTTTGGACCAATTCATGGTGGAGGGAGCCTCTAAAAACCCCAGTTTGGACCAATTCATGGTGGAGGGAGCCTCTAACCAGCCCAGTTTGGACCAATTAATGGTGGAGGGAGCCTCTAAACAGCCAAGTTTTGGGAAATTCATGGTGGAGGGAGCCTCTAACCAGCCCAGTTTGGACCAATTCATGGTGGAGGGAGCCTCTAAACAGCCCAGTTTGGGCAAATTCATGGTGGAGGGAGCCTCTAAAAAACCCAGTTTGGACCAATTCATGGTGGAGGGAGCCTCTAACCAGCCCAGTTTGGACCAATTAATGGTGGAGGGAGCCTCTAACCAGCCCAGTTTGGACCAATTAATGGTGGAGGGAGCCTCTAACCACCCCAGTTTGGACCAATTCATGGTGGAGGGAGCCTCTAAACAGCCAAGTTTGGACCAATTCATGGTGGAGGGAGCCTCTAAAAACCCCAGTTTGGACCAATTCATGGTGGAGGGAGCCTCTAACCAGCCCAGTTTGGGCAAATTCATGGTGGAGGGAGCCTCTAAACAGCCCAGTTTGGGCAAATTCATGGTGGAGGGAGCTTCTAAAAAACCCAGTTTGGACCAATTCATGGTGGAGGGAGCCTCTAACCAGCCCAGTTTGGACCAATTAATGGTGGAGGGAGCCTCTAAACAGCCAAGTTTGGACCAATTCATGGTGGAGGGAGCCTCTAAAAACCCCAGTTTGGACCAATTCATGGTGGAGGGAGCCTCTAACCAGCCCAGTTTGGGCAAATTCATGGTGGAGGGAGCCTCTAAACAGCCCAGTTTGGGCAAATTCATGGTGGAGGGAGCCTCTAACCAGCCCAGTTTGGACCAATTAATGGTGGAGGGAGCCTCTAACCAGCCCAGTTTGGACCAATTAATGGTGGAGGGAGCCTCTAAACAGCCAAGTTTGGACCAATTCATGGTGGAGGGAGCCTCTAAAAACCCCAGTTTGGACCAATTCATGGTGGAGGGAGCCTCTAACCAGCCCAGTTTGGGCAAATTCATGGTGGAGGGAGCCTCTAAACAGCCCAGTTTGGGCAAATTCATGGTGGAGGGAGCCTCTAAAAAACCCAGTTTGGACCAATTCATGGTGGAGGGAGCCTCTAAACAGCCAAGTTTGGACCAATTCATGGTGAAGGGAGCCTCTAAAAACCCGTTTGGACCAATTCATGGTGGAGGGAGCCTCTAACCAGCCCAGTTTGGGCAAATTCATGGTGGAGGGAGCCTCTAAACAGCCCAGTTTGGGCAAATTCATGGTGGAGGGAGCCTCTAACCAGCCCAGTTTGGACCAATTAATGGTGGAGGGAGCCTCTAACCAGCCCAGTTTGGACCAATTCATGGTGGAGGGAGCCTCTAACCAGCCCAGTTTGGACCAATTCATGGTGGAGGGAGCCTCTAAAAAACCCAGTTTGGACCAATTCATGGTGGAGGGAGCCTCTAAACAGCCCAGTTTGGGCAAATTCATGGTGGAGGGAGCCTCTAAACAGCCCAGTTTGGGCAAATTCATGGTGGAGGGAGCCTCTAACCAGCCCAGTTTGGACCAATTAATGGTGGAGGGAGCCTCTAACCAGCCCAGTTTGGACCAATTCATGGTGGAGGGAGCCTCTAAACAGCCCAGTTTGGGCAAATTCATGGTGGAAGGAGCCTCTAACCAGCAGAGTTGTGGGAAAGCAGGGTGGAGGGAGCCTCTAACCAGCAGAGTTGGTGGAAATCAGGGTGGAGGGAGCCTCTAACCAGCAGAGTTGGGGGAAATCATGTTGGAGGGAGCCTAGTATTAGCAGAATTGTGCAACGCTTATGGTGGATGAGTATGAGGATGCGGAGGAATTGGAGAGGTTGAGTACAGACATGAAGTTTCATGTTGGGGTGCTTTACACAGGTGGGCACAAAAATGAAGGCTCTATCCAGTGGTGGTTCATTTTTATCAAAGTGAGCCGGTCGGCACTCTCAGCTGACAGACGGGTGCGCTTGTCAGTGATGATGCCACCGGCTGCACTGAACACCCTCTCAGATAGGACGCTGGCGGCAGGACAGGACAGCACCTCCAAGGCATATAGGGCAAGTTCAAGCCACAGGTCCAACTTCGACACCCAATACGTGTAGGGCGCAGAGGGGTCGGAGAGGACAGGGCTGTGGTCGGAAAGGTATTCCCGCAACATGCGCCTATACTTCTCACGCCTGGTGACACTAGGACCCTCCGTGGCGGCACTTTGGCGAGGGGGTGCCATCAAGGTGTCCCAGACCTTAGACAGTGTGCCCCTCGTTTGTGTGGACCGGTGAGAACTTGGTTGCCTACTGGAGGAACTGCCCTCCCTGCCGCCAACGTCACATGCTGGAAACATCTCCATCATATTCTGCACCAATTGCCTGTGGCAAGCATTGATGCGATTGGCCCTCCCCTCTACCGGAATAAAAGACGAGATGTTGTTTTTATACCGGGGGTCAAGGATAGCAAAGATCCAGTACTGGTTGTCCTCCATGATTTTGACAATACGCTTGTCGGTTGTAAAGCACCCCAACATGAACTCAGCCATGTCTGCCACAGTGTTAGTTGGCATGACTCCTCTGGCCCCACCGGAAAGTTCAATCTCCATTTCCTCCTCATCCTCCATGTCTACCCATCCGCGCTGCAACAATGGGACGATTCGAAGTTGCCCGGAAGCCTCCTGTATCACCATCACATCATCGGACAACTCTTCTTCCTCCTCCTCCTCCTCCTCCTCCTCCATTAAACGCAGTGAAGCGGACAGATGTGTGGACCTACTCTCCAGCTGTGACGGATCGGATGCTATCCCTAACTCCTCTGTGTGATCTGAGTTATCCCTGATGTCAATCAGGGATTCTCTCAGAACACACAAGAGCGGGATTGTAAGGCTCACCATCGCATCCTCAGAGCTCACCCTCCTTGTGGACTCCTCAAAGACCCGTAGGATGTCACAAAGGTCTCTCATCCATGGCCACTCATGGATGTGAAACTGAGGCAGCTGACTTTGTGGCACCCTAGGGTTTTGTAGCTGGTATTCCATCAAAGGTCTCTGCTGCTCAACCACTCTATTCAACATCTGAAACGTTGAGTTCCAGCGTGTGGGGACGTCGCACAAAAGCCGGTGTTGTGGCACATGCAGGCGTTGCTGGAGAGATTTTAAGCTAGCAGCGGCTACTGTCGACTTGCGAAAGTGGGCGCACATGCGCCGCACTTTCACCAGTAGCTCTGGAACATTGGGGTAGCTCTTTAGGAAACGTTGCACCACTAGGTTGAAGACGTGGGCCAGGCATGGAACATGTTGGAGTCCGGCAAGCTCCAGAGCTGCTACCAGGTTCCGGCCGTTATCACAAACGACCATGCCTGGGCCCAGGTGCAGCGGCTCAAACCATATTGCCGTCTCATCGAGGAGGGCATCCCTCACCTCGGAGGCAGTGTGCTGTCTGTCCCCCAAGCTGATCAGCTTCAGCACAGCCTGCTGACGTCTACCAACGCCAGTGCTGCAACGTTTCCAACTCGTAGCTGGGGTCAATCTAACAGCGGAGGAGGAGGCGGTGGCGGAGGAGGAGGCGGTGGCGGAGGAGGAGGCGGTAGAGGAGGAGGAGGAGGGGGGTGTTCTTCTCGTGTCCCTGCCAGGAATGTTAGGCGGGGAGACGAGGTACACCGGGCCAGTTTGGGAAGCAGTCCCAGCCTCAACTACATTCACCCAGTGTGCCGTCAGTGAAATGTAGCGTCCCTGTCCGCATGCACTTGTCCACGCGTCGGTGGTCAAGTGGACCTTTGTGCAAAGCGCGGAACTAAGGGCCCGCCTGATGTTGAGTGACACGTGCTGGTGCAAGGCGGGGACGGCACACCGGGAGAAGTAGTGACGGCTAGGGACGGCATAGCGAGGTGCCGCAGTTGCCATCAGGTCCAGGAAGGCGGGAGTTTCAACAAGCCGGAACGCCAACATCTCCTGGGCCAGCAGTTTAGCGATGTTGGCGTTCAAGGCTTGCGCGTGTGGGTGGTTAGCAGTGTATTTCTGCCGCCGCTCCAATGTCTGAGAGATGGTGGGTTGTTGTAAAGAAACGCCTGATGGTGCCTTTGATGGTGCAGGAGAAGGAGATAAGACAGGACCAGGGGAGGATGAGGTAGAAGTCAACAAAGTGGCGGAGGCAGATGAAGTGGTGTCCTGGCTCGTCCTCTGGAGTGCATCGCCAGCACAGTCAGCAGTGGCAGTGGCAGAGGCAGAGGCAGTGGCAGAGGCAGTGGCAGTGGCGTGAACGGCAGGCGGCCTTTGTCCTGCCGTTGCTGCCTGCCACTGATTCCAGTGCTTGGATTCCAAATGACGGCGCATTGAAGTGGTGGACAGGTTGCTCTTCTCAGAGCCCCTAATCAATTTCGAGAGGCAAATTGTGCAGACAACACTATATCTGTCCTCGGCGCATTCCTTGAAAAAACTCCACACCTTCGAGAAACGTGCCCTCGAGGTGGGAGTTTTTCGGGGCTGGGTACGAACTGGAACATCTTGGGAGATTCTGGGTGTGGCCTGGCTTCGCCTAAGCTGCTGACCTCTGCCTCTGCCTCTAGCTACCCTTTTTGGTGCTGCACCTGCCTCAACATCCACACTACTTTCCCCGCTTGACATCCCCCCTGTCCAGGTCGGGTCAGTGTCCTCATCATCCACCACTTCCTCTTCCAACTCCTGTCTCATCTCCTCCTCCCGCACAATGCGCCGGTCAACTGGATGCCCTGACGGCAACTGCGTCACATCATCGTCGATGAGGGTGGGTTGCTGGTCATCCACCACCAAATCGAACGGAGATGGAGGAGACTCTAGTGTTTGAGCATCTGGACACAGATGCTCCTCTGTTAGGTTCGTGGAATCGTGACGTGGAGAGGCAGGTTGAGGGACAATGAAAGGAGCGGAGAACAGCTCTGGGGAGCAGGGACAGTTTGGGTTATTGTTCTGTAAAGCTTCGGAATTTTGGGAGGAAGGAAGACAAGACTGTTGGGTAATAGGAGGAGAGGAGGCAGAGTCTGACTGGCTGCTGGACAATGTGCTGTAAGCGTTCTCTGACAGCCATTGCAAGACCTGTTCCTGGTTCTCGGGCCTACTAAGGTTTGTACCCTGCAGTTTAGTTAATGTGGCAAGCAACCCTGGCACTGTGGAGTGGCGCAATGCTTGCTGCCCCACAGGAGTAGGCACGGGACGCCCTGTGGCTTCACTGCTACCTTGCTCCCCAGAACCATTCCCCCGACCTCGCCCACGGCCTCGTCCACGTCCCTTTCCGGGAGCCTTGCGCATTTTGAATTCCTAGTTAGAAATTGGCACTGTATACCAGTAGTAAAAATTGTGGGTGCACGTAACCCCAATATATTCTTTGAATTCCCAGTCAGACACTGGCACTATATGGCAGTAGCAAGAAATGAGGGTATTTGTATTCCCAATATACTCTTTGAATTCCCAGTCAGACAATGGCACTGTATACCAGTAGTAAAAATTGTGGGTGCACGTAACCCCAATATATTCTTTGAATTACCAGTCAGAAACTGGCACTATATGGCAGTAGCAAGAAATGAGGGTATTTATAACCCCAATATATTCTTTGAATTCCCAGTCAGACAATGGCACTGTATACCAGTAGTAAAAATTGTGGGTGCACGTAACCCCAATATATTCTTTGAATTCCCAGTCAGAAACTGGCACTATATGGCAGTAGCAAGAAATGAGGGTATTTATAACCCCAATATATTCTTTGAATTCCCAGTCAGACAATGGCACTGTATACCAGTAGTAAAAATTGTGGGTGCACGTAACCCCAATATATTCTTTGAATTCCCAGTCAGACACTGGCACTATATGGCAGTAGCAAGAAATGAGGGTATTTGTATTCCCAATATACTCTTTGAATTCCCAGTCAGACAATGGCACTGTATACCAGTAGTAAAAATTGTGGGTGCACGTAACCCCAATATATTCTTTGAATTACCAGTCAGAAACTGGCACTATATGGCAGTAGCAAGAAATGAGGGTATTTATAACCCCAATATATTCTTTGAATTCCCAGTCAGACAATGGCACTGTATACCAGTAGTAAAAATTGTGGGTGCACGTAACCCCAATATATTCTTTGAATTCCCAGTCAGAAACTGGCACTATATGGCAGTAGCAAGAAATGAGGGTATTTATAACCCCAATATATTCTTTGAATTCCCAGTCAGACAATGGCACTGTATACCAGTAGTAAAAATTGTGGGTGCACGTAACCCCAATATATTCTTTGAATTCCCAGTCAGAAACTGGCACTATATGGCAGTAGCAAGAAATGAGGGTATTTGTATTCCCAATATACTCTTTGAATTCCCAGTCAGACAATGGCACTGTATACCAGTAGTAAAAATTGTGGGTGCACGTAACCCCAATATATTCTTTGAATTACCAGTCAGAAACTGGCACTATATGGCAGTAGCAAGAAATGAGGGTATTTATAACCCCAATATATTCTTTGAATTCCCAGTCAGACAATGGCACTGTATACCAGTAGTAAAAATTGTGGGTGCACGTAACCCCAATATATTCTTTGAATTCCCAGTCAGACACTGGCACTATATGGCAGTAGCAAGAAATGAGGGTATTTGTATTCCCAATATACTCTTTGAATTCCCAGTCAGACAATGGCACTGTATACCAGTAGTAAAAATTGTGGGTGCACGTAACCCCAATATATTCTTTGAATTACCAGTCAGAAACTGGCACTATATGGCAGTAGCAAGAAATGAGGGTATTTATAACCCCAATATATTCTTTGAATTCCCAGTCAGACAATGGCACTGTATACCAGTAGTAAAAATTGTGGGTGCACGTAACCCCAATATATTCTTTGAATTCCCAGTCAGAAACTGGCACTATATGGCAGTAGCAAGAAATGAGGGTATTTGTATTCCCAATATACTCTTTGAATTCCCAGTCAGACAATGGCACTGTATACCAGTAGTAAAAATTGTGGGTGCACGTAACCCCAATATATTCTTTGAATTCCCAGTCAGACACTGGCACTATATGGCAGTAGCAAGAAATGAGGGTATTTGTATTCCCAATATATTCTTTGAATTCCCAGTCAGACAATGGCACTGTATACCAGTAGTAAAAATTGTGGGTGTATATAGCCCCAATTCTATTGCTAGGGGACTTGCAGGGTATTTCTGGGGTGAAGGTGGGGGGGCACACCGTTGGAACGGGTATCGGGGTATATATCGGGTATACGGGAATACACTGACAGTGTATTCCATTCAGGATCCTGGGAAAGCTGGGTTGCGGCGATTGAGCCCGTCAGTGCCACGTTACACTGACAAGCTTCTCCCTGGAATTTAGCTCTTACAAGAGCTGTTGGTTGTCTTCTCCTTCCTATCCTAGCCTGTCCCTGCCTACCCAGAATCTAAGCCCTAGCTAGCTGGACGGAAACCTCCGTCCTCGGTGAATTGCAAGCTCAGAATGACGCGAACCTGGGCGGCGCTGTTCTTTTAAATTAGAGGTCACATGTTTTCGGCAGCCAATGGGTTTTGCCTACTTTTTTCAACGTCACCGGTGTCGTAGTTCCTGTCCCACCTACCCTGCGCTGTTATTGGAGCAAAAAAGGCGCCAGGGAAGGTGGGAGGGGAATCGAGTAATGGCGCACTTTACCACGCGGTGTTCGATTCGATTCGAACATGCCGAACAGCCTAATATCCGATCGAACATGAGTTCGATAGAACACTGTTCGCTCATCTCTAAAAGTTATTTTGTATCCACTCTTGGAAAAGAAGTTTTGCAAAAATTTTGAAGTTACCGTGAGGACTGTGAACGTGGACTGAAGACCATTCCATGAGTCCAACGTTCAAGACACTGAAGATGTAAAGTGTTGTCCACAAGAGCGAACAAGATGTAACCAACATAGAGATGAGGACGGGGATGGCTTCCAGGTCCTGTATGGACATTAAAGGAGTCTTCCAACAATGGATGATAAGTGTCTGATCTTACTGACTTACCATCACAGTTGTCTTTGGCCTTTTCATTAACATCACAGGCCCTGAGGTTTACTGAGACCTGGGATTGAGCTCATGAGGTCACCCAGGAGAGAAGAAGCAGAAAGAGGACAGAAGAGGGAGCACAGACGAGGCGAGGAACGATGAGTATCAGATGAGTCTCTGCTTATTATACTCTCTGAAGAGACAATAGAATTTGATGGTGATTTGTGGGTGGTGAATTCAAAAAAATTTCAGGTTCGGCCAAACCCAACATTTTTGGAAAATTCATAATGGACCAGGCTCATTGCAAACTGGTTCACTGACCTCTAGTCCAACTAATCTGGTGGATCCAACACATTGAAACATTGTAACTGATAAAAATAAAGGACTGATGGTGAGCGCCAGGGGCTTCCTTCTATGATAAAATCTTGTTATATGGCACACAAGGAGCTTTTGGGCCCCCAGGGCTTAGGTGGACCTGCCCTCTCCCCATACCCTATACCGTAGTTATGGCCCTATTTGCACTGAATACAATGACTATTGTATCAGGAAGATTTACATATTCTTCTATTGTGATATGACAGACGTTCCTGCTTCTTAAATAAGTACTTGGTCACATTTGTAGATTGTTATAGTGTAGGGTTCCCCTTTAAACCTTCAATCTGTAGCTTTTGGAGACCAAATCCATGAAATGCTGAGTTCATAGAAGTTATTTGCTCCAGTAATAAAGTATTGCTAAAATAGCAGAGTAACATAATAAAAGGAATACGAGAGCTTATTAAAAATAACTTTCTCCCGTGCAGAAGTACAAAGTGATGCTCATCTGTAATGGGCTCAGTAAAATCTATTACCGGAAATATCTGGAATCGCTTACAGAAGTAAATCTCGCTCAACAAAAAGTAGAATCAATATACGACAATGTACAAGGACCGGGCTGGCGAATAAACAGGGGAAGGAGAAGAAAAATCTGTCCCAGACTTTAGGTTGTATCCAAATACTGAGTGACCTGATGTTAATAAGTGAGGTCGGGGCGGGGGGTGCACTGGTTTACAGTCCCTGCATTTGATAGAACCCCAACCGCACGCTGGGGGAAAAGTCTCGCTGTGGTCTCCAAAAACATTGCAGTCAATTATATCTACAGAAACGCCGGCGGTTTCCCTATAGGTAGAATGGAAGCAGTGAAATGCACTGTGGGAAAAACCGTGATACATTGTTATCATATTAATGGCCGCCATACTGGATTGCTATGTCAACTACAATTTGATTATGTAACCCCTTCTAGGGTTCTAGGGGTGTAAACAGTATGTACAATTCCCTTGTTCTGTACTGTATGTCGTGTAGTTGTAACACTATGTTACAGAATCTGACACTATGTAACACAATGTAACACAATCTAATTCTATGTAACACAATGTAACACTATGTAACACAATCTGACACTATGTAACACAATCTAGCACTATGTAATACAATCTAACACTATGTAACACTATGTAACACAATCTGACACTATGTAACACAATGTAACACTATGTAACACAATGTAACACTATGTAACACAATCTAACACTATGTAACACAATCTAACACTATGTAACACTATGTAACCATGTAACACAATGTAATACTATGTAACACAATCTGACACTATGTAACACAATGTAACACTATGTAACACTATGTAACACTATGTAACACAATCTGACACTATGTAACACAATGTAACACTATGTAACACAATCTAACACTATGTAACACAATCTAACACTATGTAACACGATCTAACACTATAATACAATCTAACACTATGTAACACAATCTAACACTATGTAATACACTATAAAAAATTGAAAAAAACACCTGACTCAGCTCATTCGCCGAATAAACTTGGATCCAACGCATTTCCTCCAGATTTCTGGATTTCCTCCTTCATTAGTGGAGGAATATACAAACCTCTCCGGCGTGCGGCCCATCAGCTTTCCCTCCAGCACCGTCTACTTTCCACAATTGTATCACATCCTAAATGTTACATCATTGAATTCTGCGTCAGTTTATGAATCCCAAGTCGTTGTAATCTCTTATCGTATCTCATGTTTCTATTTCATGGAGTTTCTTAGAATTCTTCACATCCGTTTCTATCTTAACAATCTCCATCAGACCATTTATCGCGGATATTTTTGGCTGCATTGTGCAGTTTCCATGATTTTCCACCATTCCCTTTCCTACGCTGGGCTCTACAAGCCAATGACCTCATTAGTTCGGGAACACTCCATAGAAGTGGATAAATACCCGGCGTGTCATAGAATGGAGCTAATGATGGTTCTCTATAGAACGCAACAATGTTTCCTATGTGTCTAATGAAGGATTGCTTGTTTATGGTCCCCGGTCGTAATGAGCGATTCAGCGGCCGAGATCCACATTGGGCTTCGCCTTCATTTATCAGTGACATCATTATTTAGAATCCAGTCTTGACTGTTCTGAAATGTGTTTTTGTGTTCAGAGAGGACGCGGTGAGTCTGAACATCAAAATAACACACCCACATAGAAATCTCTACATGTAATCTGAATGCTGAGACCCTCACTAGTCCTGAGAATGGGGGGCGTTTTACCCCCATTGTGAATTCAGCCAATGTGATGGGTCTTGCCTTAACAGGAAGTAAAAATGTTTCCGCTGCTGCCCAAAGGCGCTCAGAGGCTACTTTTGGGTAGTGTACCTCTTGGAAAGAGATCATTGGTTGCAGGATATGCCGTTACAATACAGTCAAAGACATTTTGCCGAGTTGAGAGACTTTGAAAGGCGGCGTCATTGGACTAAGAGAAGATGGAGGGTTGTTTTGACAAATTGCCAACACCTCGATGTATCCTCAATGTAGATTGAAAGCCCTATACAGGACAACATCTGTGAAGTTCCGCATTGGGGGTTTTTTCTTCGCCTTCTACCTGGGGCTTTGACCTTAAAGGGATCCTATCAGTCAGACACAATTTTTTGTAGGTACCACGTCAGAATAGCCTTAAGAAAGGCTATTCGTCTCCTACCTTTCATCGTCTTCTCCGCGCCGCCATTCGCCTACAATCCCAGTTTTTCTCAGTATGTAAATTAGCTCTCTCACAGCACTGGGGGTGTCTCCAATGCTGTGAGAGAACTCTCTCCAGTGCCACGAGAAAATGGCCGCTTACAATACTGTGCAAGCAGCCATTTTCTCGCGGCCTGTGGGCATGCACAGTCTGCTCTGCCCAAGGCCTGAGGCCTTAGAAGTTACAAGCAGGGGCGTAACTACTTTGGTAGCAGCAGTAGCAGCTGCCACAGGGCCCGGGCCATTAGGGGGCCCGGTGACAGCCGCTACCGCTGCGGGGTTTTTTCAATAGGCAGTTACGGTCCCTATTCACTTGCCGGTCCTGGCTGGGCCGGGATCGGCAAGTGACACCGCGGGCCCCACAAAGGCTATCATTATACTCGGGGGTCTTTGCAGACCCCCGAGTATAATGACCGGCGGATCGGGAGAGGTAATAAACATAAAAAACTGTTACTTACCTCTCCGCGATCCTGCCAGGCCTCTGTCCTACTGTTGTCTGACGTCTCTGACGTCACATGAACCCGGCATGCTTCCCGGGTCATGTGACGTCCGACGTCATTAACGAAGGACGCGAGCACTGGTCAGCACAGGAGCCGGGGAACAGGTAAGAAGCAACAGTGTTTTTTTTTTTTTAATGTTTTTATTCCCCGGGTCTCCGATTATTATACTCTGGGGTCTGAAAAGACCCCAGAGTATAATAATTGTTTATGGGTGTCCACAGAGGGACGCTATTGGGGTTAATACTGTGTGCAGGGGCCACTATTGGGGTTAATACTGTGTGCAGGGGCCACTATTGGGGTTAATAGTGTGTGCAGGGGACACTATTGGGGTTAATACTGTGTGCAGGGGTCACTATTGGGGTTAATACTGTGTGCAGGGGCCACTATTGGGGTTAATAGTGTGTGCAGGGGACACTATTGGGGTTAATACTGTGTGCAGGGGTCACTATTGGGGTTAATACTGTGTGCAGGGGACACTATTGGGGTTAATAGTGTGTGCAGAGCCACTATTGGGGTTAATACTGTGTGCAGGGGCCACTATTGGGGTTAATACTGTGTGCAGGGGTCACTATTGAGGTTAATACTGTGTGCAGGGGACACTATTGGGGTTAATAGTGTGTGCAGAGCCACTATTGGGGTTAATACTGTGTGCAGGGGCCACTATTGGGGTTAATACTGTGTGCAGGTGCCACTATTGGGGTTAATAGTGTGTGCAGGGGACACTATTGGGGTTAATACTGTGTGCAGGGGACACTATTGGGGTTAATAGTGTGTGCAGGGGCCACTATTGGGGTTAATAGTGTGTGCAGGGGACACTATTGGGGTTAATACTGTGTGCAGGGGACACTATTGGGGTTAATACTGTGTGCAGGGGCCACTATTGGGGTTAATACTGTGTGCAGGGGACACTATTGGGGTTAATAGTGTGTGCAGGGGACACTATTGGGGTTAATAGTGTGTGCAGGGGACACTATTGGGGTTAATACTGTGTGCAGGGGCAAGTAAGGGACATAATAGAGTGCGGAGGAGGGGGTCTTCGGCATCAGTTGGGATGGGGGGGGCCCCATGTCAAAAGTTCGCCACGGGGCCCCACCATTCCTAGTTACGCCACTGGTTACAAGCCACCGCCGGAAGAAGAGGCTGAAGATGACACTGCTGAAGAAGAGGAGGCCGTGCTGGAGAGAGTTTTCTTGCAGAACTGGGGACGCTCCCAGTGCTGTCTGATTGCTGGGGCCCGCCCCTAGTGCTGCAAGAGAGCTAAATTACATACCGAGAAAAAACAGGATTGTAGGCAAACGGCGGCGCGGTGAAGTCAACGAAAGGTAGGAGAAGAATAGCCTTTCTTAAGGCTATTTTGACGTGGTACCTACAAAAAATTGTGTCTGACTGATAGGATCCCTTTAATATCTCATGGAAGTTACCTGCCTTGCACCAAGGACAACATCTACAAGGCGTTTGTATGTTCTCCATGTCTTTATTCCAGGTACTACAGTCCAAAAACCTACAGATGTCCAGTTGTATTCCCATCAACGTTGCAAAGAATGGAGACAATAGATACAATGTATGTGTCATGTGAAAAGTGTATTTTCTTAAGAATGTCCCGGAAAGTGGCAAAATTCTATTTGCAGGTTTTGCTTAGTAAGGATAAGGAAACTTTCAGAAGCAGTAGCAATGTCTTGAAGGCAGAGTCGTCTTACCCTAAAAGGTGTCAGCGCTCACAATATTTCGCGAGCTCCTTTGATTTACCGTGATCAAAAAGAATGATTAAATATGAAGACGCCGCCTCATTAGTCCCAACCTGTGGTCAGACGCCTCCGACACAGCCAGGCTCCAAACAAAGTTTACAATCCCCGGGAAATCTGCGACGGAGCCGAATCTGCGCAACTTCTTCTTGTTGGTTTTATCTGCTGGAGATTCTTCCTCTGCCAATTGGAGTTGAACTATTTCACGCTGCGATAGATTTTCTTCTAATACAAACTATTAGAGGAAGGAATTTGTGTATTATTAGATCTAAAAAAAAATGCTCACAATTTACAGCAAAAACAGAATCCGGAAAAAAAAATCAATAGCTTATTAGCTTGAGGGTTAGCGAGCTTAAGAGAAATCTATGTGGACAAACATGTGCCAGGGAAAAACAGACAGAGAATTAACTCATAGACAACGACAGAAGAAGTCAAAGTCCTATTTAAAGGGAAGGTGGGGATCGGTACTTAAAGGAGATGTTAGAGTATTAGAAAGACTCGACTGCAGCACCACACTTGCCCCCAGGTTACAGGTGGTATTGCAGCTTGGCCCCATTAAATGGCATGAAAAATATTCTCATCTATTAGGACGGAGGATAACATTTTGGTCAGTGGGGTCTAAATGCTGAGGATGGGGGATGGTTTACCCGATGTGATGGCAGGACAGCAATATACTCCTATATGTGCTTCCTTCACAATAATAATAGCATAGTACGTACAGTCCTATGAAAAAGTTTGGGCACCCCTATTAATCTTAATCATTTTTAGTTCTAAATATTTTGGTGTTTATAACAGCCATTTCAGTTTGATATATCTAATAACTGATGGACACAGTAATATTTCAGGATTGAAATGAGGTTTATTGTACTAACAGAAAATGCGCAATATGCATTAAACCAAAATTTGACCGGTGCAAAAGTATGGGCACCTCAACAGAAAAGTGACATTAATATTTAGTAGATCCTCCTTTTGCAAAGATAACAGCCTCTAGTCGCTTCCTGTAGCTTTTAATCAGTTCCTGGATCCTGGATAAAGGTATTTTGGACAAACAATTCAAGTTCAGTTAAGTTAGATGGTCGCCGAGCATGGACAGCCCGCTTCCAATCATCCCACAGATGTTCAATGATATTCAGGTCTGGGGACTGGGATGGCCATTCCAGAACATTGTAATTGTTCCTCTGCATGAATGCCTGAGGATTTGGAGCGGTGTTTTGGATCATTGTCTTGCTGAAATATCCATCCCCGGCGTAACTTCAACTTCGTCACTGATTCTTGAACATTATTCTCAAGAATCTGCTGATACTGAGTGGAATCCATGCGACTCTCAACTTTACCAAGATTCCCGATGCCGGCATTGGCCACACAGCCCCAAAGCATGATGGAACCTCCACCAAATTTTACAGTGGGTAGCATGTGTTTTTCTTGGAATGCTGTTTCTTTTTGGACGCCATGCATAACGCCTTTTTTTATAACCAAACAACTCAATTTTTGTTTCCAAAATGAAGCTGCCTTGTCCAAATGTGCTTTTTCATACCTCAGGCAACTCTATTTGTGGCGTACGTGCAGAAACGGCTTCTTTCTCATCACTCTCCCATACAGCTTCTATTTGTGCAAAGTGCGCTGTATTGCTGACCGATGCACAGTGACACCATCTGCAGCAAGATGATGCTGCAGCTCTTTGGAGGTGTCTGTGGATTGTCCTTGACTCTTCTCACCATTCTTCTTCTCTGCCTTTCTGATATTTTTCTTGGCCTGCCACTTCTGGGCTTAACAAGAACTGTCCCTGTGCTCTTCCATTTCCTTACTATGTTCCTCACAGTGGAAACTGACAGGTTAAATCTCTGAGACAACGTTTTGTATCCTTCCCCTGAACAACTATGTTGAACAATCTTTGTTTTCAGATCATTTGAGAGCGGGCTGTCCATGCTCGGCGACCATCAAACTTAACTGAACTTGAATTGTTTTGTAGAAAGAAATGGTCCAAAATACCTTTATCCAGGATCCAGGAACTGATTAAAAGCTACAGGAAGCGACTAGAGGCTGTTATCTTTGCAAAAGGAGGATCTACTAAATATTAATGTCACTTTTCTGTTGAGGTGCCCATATTTTTGCACCGGTCACATTTTGGTTTAATGCATATTGCGCATTTTCTGTTAGTACAATAAACCTCATTTCAATCCTGAAATATTACTGTGTCCATCAGTTATTAGATATATCAAACTGAAATGGCTGCTGCAAACACCAAAATATTTAGAACAAAAAATGATTAAGATTAATAGGGGTGCCCAAACTTTTTCATAGGACTGTATATAGAGTATAAGTTTCTCGAAAAATTGTCAACTTGACATGGCTATATACTGATTTACAGGTTATTTTCCTCACTGGACCAATTGCAATCATATCTAGTTTATGGCCATACAAAAAAAATTACGGCAGCAGGTCCCAATGTGAAACGGTGCAAGAGACTATGGGAATAACACAAATGCAAAAAAAGTTCTCTTTTCTCTTACTCTCTATATGCTCTGGTGATGAATGTACACTCACCGGCCACTTTATTAGGTACACCATGCTAGTAACGGGTTGGACCCCCTTTTGCCTTCAGAACTGCCTCAATTCTTCGTGGCATAGATACAACAAGGTGCTGGAAGCATTCCTCAGAGATTTTGGTCCATATTGACATGATGGCATCACACAGTTGCAGTCGCAGATTTGTCGGCTGCACATCCATGATGCGAATCTCCCGTTCCACCACATCCCAAAGATGCTCCTCTATTGGATTGAGATCTGGTGACTGTGGAGGCCATTGGAGTACAGTGAACTCATTGTCATGTTCAAGAAACCAGTCTGAGATGATTCCAGCTTTATGACATGGCATTGCATTATCCTGCTGAAAGTAGCCATCAGATGTTGGGTACATTGTGGTCATAAAGGGATGGACATGGTCAGCAACAATACTCAGGTAGGCTTTGGCGTTGCAACCATGCTCAATTGGTACCAAGGGGCCCAAAGAGTGCCAAGAAAATATTCCTCACACCATGACACCACCACCACCAGCCTGAACCGTTACCGATACAAGGCAGGATGGATCCATGCTTTCATGTTGTTGACGCCAAATTCTGACCCTACCATCCGAATGTCGCAGCAGAAATCGAGACTCATCAGACCAGGCAACGTTTTTCCAATCTTCAATTGTCCAATTTCGATGAGCTTGTGCAAATTGTAGCCTCAGTTTCCTGTTCTTAGCTGAAAGGAGTGGCCCCCGGTGTGGTCTTCTGCTGCTGTAGCCCATCTGTAGCCTCAAAGTTGGACGTACTGTGCGGCGTTCAGAGATGCTCTTCTGGCTACCTTGGTTGTAACGGGTGGCTATTTGAGTCACTGTTGCCTTTCTATCAGCTCGAACCAGTCTGGCCATTCTCCTCTGACCTCTGGCATCAACAACGCATTTCCGCCCACAGAACTGCCGCTCACTGGATGTTTTTTCTTTTTCGGACCATTCTCTGTAAACCCTAGAGATGGTTGTGCGTGAAAATCCCAGTAGATCAGCAGTTTCTGAAATACTCAGACCAGCCCTTCTGGCACCAACAACCATGCCACGTTCAAAGGCACTCAAATCACCTTTCTTCCCCCCCATACTGATGCTCGGTTTGAACTGCAGGAGATTGTCTTGACCATGTCTACATGCCTAAATGCACTGAGTTGCCGCCATGTGATTGGCTGATTAGAAATTAAGTGTTAACGAGCAGTTGGACAGGTGTACCTAATAAAGTGGCCGGTGAGTGTATATAGTATAGCGCTGCTGCATTTGTAATATTGCCACAGTCACTTGCACCTGTTCATATTGGGATTTGTTGTTTTGTATACATATTGCAGGCGGGTGTGACTCCCCCCACAGTAGGACGTGCGCTCCCTTAAGTTACACAGGTCTGTCTAATTAGGATAGAGGACGCCCCTTCCCATCTACCTCAGGCTATTTTGGAGCAGAGGACGGCTTTGGATCCCACTTGCCCTGTATTCACATTTGTCCAAGAAAGGTATGTGTACTGAGTGTAGGCTCTGAATGAGGTCGCCCTGTTGGGGCAGATACAGGTGCAGGGTCAGGCTTCTTACTGTTTGATCAAATATATATATAACAAGAGCCTCTAACGTATATGTGTAGTTTATAGATTGATATATTGATAGATGAGATTCACTCACTTCTATCTGCCAATACCCGCAGTGATACAATGTGATGTCGGCTCTGTATGTGTCCCGGTGTTCGGTGCAGAGGCGGCTGCATTTGTTGCATTTGTACTTCCATAGCTATAGATTTGCCCCTGGAGAGGCCTCTCGATGCTTCTTATCATTACCCTCAATTCTCTTTACAGAGGACAAATTGTTCATGGTGTGAATTGTGTAAGTGTTGTAGCTGCAAATTCACATTATAGGTTATATCAATCATATTCATATAATCATATCAATCATCAATTATAGTCTATGGGCTCCATGTGCTTTGCAAGCACATCACTTGCACTTGCACAATTCTGTCCGGGGGGGTCTCCTTGTAGACTCCTTGCGGATGGAATACAAGCGCCAGTGTGAACCAACCCTTAGATGAAGATTATACAAGTGATAAAACTTTGCTTTTATTAATCTGTAATATTCCATAACGTGTGGAGTTGTGGCTGTTTTTTGTTACTTGCACCAGAATAATGTTGTGCACAAACTGTATCAAGATTCAGCATTTTTGCAGGATCGCCACAAAAGTTACATTTGCTAAGACAAAAAAAAGTGGCCTCTTGTTTAATGGCCGTGTTTGATGTAACGGCTTTGTCATATCTGCAAGAGCATTGGTGAGTGCGGTTTGGACATTATATGGACTGAACAGTAATATATTAAAGGGATTGTCCAGGGAGTTTTATTTCACTTGTGTGCACCAGGGTTTTTTTGATGCTAGACCTGAGGGTGCAGTGCAGAATGTAGAGGTCCAGCATTGAAGACCCAGTGCATGTCCATATAGTAATGCCAGGGCCCCACGGGCCAGAAATGCTGTGATTTGCCCATGGTGGAAAAATTGCAGCGTTTTACAGTACAGGCAAAGTGGATAAGACTCTAGTGAATCCCCATGTGGACTCCCCGAACAGATTACCAAATGCAGATGTGATCGAAGGGTAACCCGAATGACGACTCTTGTGGAAATTTCTGAAATGAATCTTGCAAGATTTGTCCATCTCTACCTCTAGACACATTTGTATCCTCTCTAGACTCCGAGGTTTGTGTCTTTTAGGTCTTCTCTCTATATGTTACACCTCTGCCAGAACAGCTGGTCTATAGTCCTGGCAGCTGTAGACACTCAGGAACAGGTGGAATTCAGGGCTGCCAAATGCAAACAGGTCCTGTATAAAGACAAAGCAATATTAATTTGCAGCCGCTTTTTGTCAAGGCTTGTACTAAAATAATATTAATAATAATAATAATCATCCCTTCTTTGCACAATCACAGGTAACATTGTTACCTCCACAGTAATCATCATCGTCCTCGTTACATTAATGACACAAGTTCCCGGAATCCTTCCCACTTCTTTGATACTTTTATAAGCTCAGTCGTAAGGGCTGCAAAATGAAAAGCAAAAGAGCAAAATGGATGCACGAAACTGGATAGGAAGAAGATTGGATGTAAGTAAAGCCCAGAGCCTTGACTGCAGCATGAGAAAACCGAGAGAGAAGCGAATCTGCCGAAAGTGTAATTAAGCAAATCATTAGTGTCTGCAAATCACCGAGTATTCCAAAGTGCATCCACCAAATTAGGAAGTCCCACTGCAAGGAAGCCGCTGCCAACCAACGTACCGCAGGATGATGGAAATTGCATTTACTAATCCAGTTAATTATACTGATGTAACACAACACAATCCTCCCTGTGGTACCGCACTGACTCCATTACAGACACTCCTCGTACTCGGGGATATGTATATACTATAAAGCCGCAGTCACCGGGTCCTGAAGACACTTCAGACTCTCACAGTAAGACTCTCTGCGCACACTTTGGAGTTGGTATTATAGGGTTGTTTCAAGGGGTTGTCCAGGACTATATTAATTGCTGCGGCCTCTTCAGTTCTTGCCAAGTACAGCGCCACACATTGTATAGTGGCCGTGCTTGGTACTGCGGCGCTGTTGCCGTCATTAGAATGAATAGTGAATATTCACATTCATTCATTGCAAATATTTAGTATTAAGGTAAAACGTATTTGCCAACTCTCCCGAAAGCTTCAGGAGAATCTCGAATAAAGGGGTGCGCCCCAACCACCACCACCACCACCACCACCACCACCACCACTGCCCAAGAGAGCAGGATTCTTGACTTTCTGCAGTGTGATAACTTATCTTATCACAGAAGGCCATAAAAGCCACTGAAAACCCATTGAAAAAGCCAAGTTAACCTTCTGTGCCAAAGTGTTGTCAACGTGTTAAGTGTCAAGTTAAGCTGTGCTATATCTATACACCAGTTTTTCATGCAGAATTCACTCTCCTTAGCTTAGCGAAGCTTCTCCATTGTGTTCATTGTAGGAAATGTTAGAAATCCCAGCTCGCTTATTCTCCAGGACTCCGAGTCCTATACATTAGGGATTCTATATGGGAATGACATTTTGTAGTATAATTCACCCATCCAGACTGAAGTTTCCAGCTCCGTTGTCATCGCCATAACTTGATATACAGTCTCATTATATAGCAATATCGTAAATCAAAGCTTTCCATCTTGTATCCATTTGGACTGTTCATGTAGCGATCGTGAGATGTTCTGATGTTCTACAAATGTTTCTAACCTTGTAACAACACGGCTAATACGATTGGGAAGACGTCTTCATCCTCCATAGACAAATACCAATTTCTAAATTTATGAAAACGGCCTTGAAGTGCTTTGTTGATCGTGCATCTAGTGCGTCCGCCGGAAAAGAGAAGGTAATCCCTCAAAATATGTTTCTAGGGCCTCGTGACGCATGACAAATGACTCAGTGTCTGTGGGATGCATATATATGCACAGAACAACGCTGATGAATGTGTTTGCTTTCACATAGATGATCAATGGACGCCGCTCCATGGCAGATACAAAGAGAAGTGAGCGTTTAGCAGGCAGAACTATTCAATTATAGGTCTATACGCTGCCGAGATCCAGGTGCATAGAAGATGTGCTACGGTATAGAGGAGCGATACTGTACCTGGTGCAGTGAGAACGTGTCACAAGACAACCTGATGGCCATCATCTATCATTGATACGAATCAAATGACTGCAATATAAGAACTAATCTATTAGGTTACATATCTGACAAAGGGGTGGAGCTAATCCGCTGTCCGTTTTCGGAGGACATCCACTAGAATTTTAAAAGCAATTTTTGCATTTGACCGAAAAGCAAAAAAATAACTCAATAAATCTGTAAAATGGTAAAGCAAAGAGTCAATATTTTATTGAGCAGACTTAATACAATGTTTCAATAGAATTCCCTATAAGAGGCATCTGACGGAATATTAAATATCATGCAGGAAATCTCAGCAAGACAAAACCTGCACTAAAAGCTTCTTAAGATTGCAATTAGGTGGAAAATGGAGCAAAATAGATCTCGCTTGGAAAATATCATTTTAGTCCTAATAAAAGCTGAACGTAAAGGTGTTAGAGAATGACAAGTGGTGAGAACCTTCCCCGGCTATCATTAGTAATGGAAGTGAGAGCCCAGAATATTACACTAAATTAACCTTGAAGAGACTTGGAGATTTCCTCTCTATAGATCTCCTGAATCAACACTGTTTCCATCAAGGCTTAATATTTGATACTGCGCGATTATAGTGAGCAATAAATGGAAGGGGGAGGGGCGGCCGGGGCGAAATCCTACTAAATATAGTCAGTAAGATGTGGGGTCTTGAAGAAATCCTCATCATACCAGGAGTCTCCTTAAATATGGAGATGTTTATGGTCTACGGAATTCATTATGGTGTTCTGGCTTTATTCTCCTTCATCCTCTTGTCTTACTATTACATCAGGGTCGGGGGACGGGTAACACCAAATGGCGGAATAGTAAGGCATTATGAAGGTGTTGAATCAATGGTTAAACAAAAAAACATGTTTTATGGCTATTTAACCCTTTTAGAGGCCAGTCAATAGTGATTATAAGGCTTTGTCCATTTTTGGACCCCACTAGCACCCCATCAGGTGGAGAAGGGAACATGGTAATGGGGGAGGGGGCTTTCAGACTTTGCTAGAGGTGGAGTCTACTAGTCTGTTCCTGTTACACTACATAGTATAATGCACTGATAGGACAAAGTAAAAAGAAAAACAAAATAACTCATTTGAATTAAATTTTATTTTTTTAACCAATCTAAAATCGTGTTTTCCCATTAAAATTTAGTTTTACACCAGAAATAAAGCAGGTATATTTGTTACAGATGGGTCAGTTATTTATCCCTCATGATGAAATCTGTCCACTAAAATGAAAAACAAGGATGGAATTTCTGTTATTTCATGACATTGTCGACAAAAATTCACTAAATCGTGATTAAAAAGTTCCATCAAAGCCAAAGTGGTTCCAATAGAAACTGCAGCTCATCTCACTAAAAACAAGTCCTCGCACAGCTGTGTCAAGAAGAAAAAGAAAGTTATGGCAACAAAGAATTTTTTTTTTTTTTGACAGATAAATGTTTCTAGTGTGCAAAAGTAATGCAACCTTACAAAGCGATATGGTGTTACTGTAATCTCACGGACCTGGAGCATACATTTATCATTTTACTAGCAATACCCGCGGCCCCCTCCCCCCCCCCCCCAGGCAGGACACCTGCAGCATGGGCCGGGCCCCCCTCCTGACGCCGCGTCCCCCCGCCTTTTGCCCCACAGGCGACCTGGAACCCGCTCCCCCCCCCCCCCCCCCGCACAGCCCCTTGTACCTCACTCACAACCCCGACTTCCCTTTACCCCTGAAAGGCACCCTAGGCTTCCTAACACCCCCCCCCCCCTTCCCAAATGGGACTCCGCAACCACGGCCTCCACCCCCAACCATGAGGCCGGCTTTCCATGCCACCTTCTTGAGAGCCCGGTCCCCACTTCCACCCTCCGTGACCCTGGCCTTCCTCCCCTCCTGCCACCCACGATCCCGTACCCCCCCATGGGCTAGGGTCCTGGGGGATATAGGGTGTTGAGACTGTGTATGGAGATGCATGGCGCTGGATGGATAGACGGCGGTTTGGGGAAGTCCTTATTGTGGTCGGGTTATCTTCTCATACATGTAGTGTCCTCCTGATAACCAGCCATGATGTCCTTATTGTGGTCAGGTTATCTTCTCATACATGTAGTGTCCTCCTGATAACCAGCCATGATGTCCTTATTGTGGTCAGGTTATCTTCTCATACATGTAGTGTCCTCCTGATAACCAGCCATGATGTCCTTATTGTGGTCGGGTTATCTTCTCATACATGTAGTGTCCTCTGATAACCAGCCATGATGTCCTTATTGTGGTCGGGTTATCTTCTCATACATGTAGTGTCCTCCTGATAACCAGCCATGATGTCCTTATTGTGGTCGGGTTATCTTCTCATACATGTAGTGTCCTCTGATAACCAGCCATGATGTCCTTATTGTGGTCAGGTTATCTTCTCATACATGTAGTGTCCTCCTGATAACCAGCCATGATGTCCTTATTGTGGTCGGGTTATCTTCTCATACATGTAGTGTCCTCCTGATAACCAGCCATGATGTCCTTATTGTGGTCAGGTTATCTTCTCATACATGTAGTGTCCTCCTGATAACCAGCCATGATGTCCTTATTGTGGTCAGGTTATCTTCTCATACATGTAGTGTCCTCCTGATAACCAGCCATGATGTCCTTATTGTGGTCAGGTTATCTTCTCATACATGTAGTGTCCTCCTGATAACCAGCCATGATGTCCTTATTGTGGTCGGGTTATCTTCTCATACATGTAGTGTCCTCCTGATAACCTGACCACAATAAGGATATAAAATCTTATACTACAAACAATAATTCCTGATGTTTCATCACTTTCTCCTTCACATCTGTTCTGGCCATGTTACAGCAGCTCCTACAGAAGGATTGTAAGATGTATCCAGTATCCGTAAGGATGAAAAGAAGACGAGCACTCCTATTCCTCAGATATACTAAGACATGGGGATCAATGAGTCCAACGCATGAGTGATGTTTCAAGCTATAAGCTCACGCTGTGATCTTTCGGGATCCCTCCGTAAGTGAACTATTTCAGAAGACTCCACAAGCCCTTGTATGAATCTCCCCTTAGGGTTCTGTCTTTGAAGAGAGGAGCCCATACTGAGCTGGTGATTACTGGTAATACGCAATGGTCAGATTGTTCTTTAGTCAGGTTAATCAAATTCTCTAAGGATTAAAAAGTATATTTTTGGCATCCAAGACAAGGACAACATGTGCTCACCCGTGGGGTCAGACTAGAGGTGAATTCCCAATGAGCCACCGACGTTCCTTCCCTTGGCTGCCCATCCTTAATATATTCATTTTAGTCACTTTCAATTATGAACAGACAAATCAATTGCAACCTTTCCAGAAAGGGGATATAGAATGATTTGTAATTCAGCGCTAAGTACAGCCTATGTTTCCGTAATTACTAATTTTATCCACAACACCTTTGCTTGTCTCCGAAAATGACTTTTCTGTTCTGTGGTAGAGAGCGGCATTGTTCGCCGTAGCGTTCGCCGTTCACCGCTGCATTTCAGAACTTAATGGAATTGTTAAATCACAAAGGACTTAATAGAGTGACCTAGTCGGAGAGGCAAAACACCTGAGAAAAAGGGGATTGTAAAAAGAAACACTAATCTTATGATAAGTGTTCCTGTCTGAAGATTAAGAAGCAAATTATAGAGGAATATTTCCAGCCGTTCCTTAAAATCGAGCAGAAGAACGCAACGTAAAAGCTTGGACGGTGATTATAGAAATTAACATCTGACACTTCAGCCGGTTAATTCAAGACTAATCTACTCTGTGCCTTGGTTTCCAATGCCGCGTGTTAGAGTTGCCAACTGGGCCATTATGTTCTGACTACTCAAGCGGTGCTCGCAAAGAACACAAAGCGCTCTCTCTTTAGATTAACTTCTAGCAGATATGGAAACTTGTAGGATGTGGCACCAAAACGATATGGGGAACACTTACATCAGTTAGAGGGTATCCGTCCTACTACGGTCCCAGATTAGCCCCCTGACTAGTAGCTGCTTCCCAGGACTGCGCAGAACACATCAATCCTAATGGATACAACACATGAGAAGAAAGTCGTACTTTATACAGAAACACAACTAACGGGGGTCATTATACACAACACCCCCAGGCTCTTCTCCCGAGGCACAACAATACTAATGTTACATCCTCACATGACGCACTTGCAACGAAAACATAGCACAGAACATCTCAGACTGCAAACACCAACCCTCGATACATCGAGGAAACCAATAGCAACATTCACTTGATACAAAATACATTCCATAGAAATGCGATGGCAGCCGGTAGCGGCTCTACAGATGGCAACTACGGATCTCCTCCTGAAATAAGGAGGGTAACCCTCTCACCCCTTTACCAGTGTATATGGATGGTCTGTACAATGATAAAAGCAGAGTTTAGTGCATATTGGGGCAGGTTTATCAATATAGACTTGTAAGGGGGTGAGAGGGTTACCCTCCTTATTTCGCAATCCTAGGAGGAGATCCGTAGCCACCATGTGTAGATCCGCTACCGGCTGCCATCACATTTCTATGGAATGTATTTTGTATCAAGTGAATGTTGCTATTGGTTTCCTCAATGTATCGAGAGCCGCTGTTTGCATTCTTTGATGCTCTATGCTGTGTTGTCATGTGAGGATGTAATATTAGTATAGTTGTGCCTCGGGAGGAGAGCCTGGGGGGGTGTTGTGTATAATGAGGCCACGTTTGGTGGCGGCCCAGGGGAGGTGACAACAATAAAAAACACTTCTTCTCCCCTTCCCTCCCCTCTTTCTGTGCTGCTCTTACAGTATCATGCACCAGGGCTCAATGCTGAGGCTTGTGACTGGGCCTCATTGGTGACATGGGCACCACGAGCATCATGACGTCATGTCACCGAGGTGGCCAATAGAGGTGACGGAAGGGGGGTATAAAACGTGGGTTTGGGGGGGGTTTTTTATCTCCCCTTGGCCTCCATCTTTGATACCCCGGGGGCTGAAGAGACCTCACAGTATAATAATTTTGTCCCAGTAGCCATTTTAGTTAATCCAAGACAAATCCCCATCGATTTGGTTTTGCTAGAAACCAAACCATTTGGGCTATTCCGGTCTGGTGACAGAGGTTTGTCCATCTCTAATCTCTAACCGTCTCCTTACTGTTCGCATCTATTTTGGGAAATCTTCTAATTCTCCTAAATTGTCGTTACAATGGCGCCATCTAATTAATGTGCTGGTAAGCGGGAGGAAGAAATGTGCAAGGTCTCAGCACAATCCAAGAGTCACGGAAGAATTGTGTACGTCGTATCGGTGAATCCATCAAACCTGTGGTTACATCTGCATAGATGGCTTCATTGATTGTATAATTTATAGACCTTGGAAGGACTTTGACTATTGGATCTTTAAGAAACCTCCAGCTCTTATAGTTAATCAAAACCACTAAAGCGAATCAAATTATGGAAAATGAATGCAAGTCTATTAATGGAAGAGTAAGCACAAAAATAGCCCCGACTCGGCAATTAAAGGGCATTACATAATAAGATAAATGGGAGACATTTACAGCGCCCGTGTCACTTGTGAAGGGTTCACTTGCTTCCTTCTGACCCTGACTAGGACTGATCCACTCAAGACTTCTCTACCAGTTTGTTGACTACCTTCCATTAATCACCGGCTTGTCAGATAGTCGTCATGTATGAAATTGGTAAGAAAAAGGATCATTCAAGAGGTTCCGGCACTGGGCAGGGGCAGTTGACTTGACCTCTCAGGAACAAAACTGGCAGATTTCATTACTTGTGACCAACAAGTCTAGTAAAAGGTCTGAACATACAACGGTGGGTCATTAAAAGAACATGTAGTCCAATCTACCGGCGGCATACAGATAAGGAGAAGATTGGAATACGATTGTACAGGAAAATATTCATGTATCCATTCTGCTTAGGAGTCCAGTGGGCGGTCCTACTGCTAGATATCGCATTCCGAGATAGCTGTCAATCACTACGTAGGACCACCCACTGGACTCCTAGACATAGAGTAAAGCTTTATAAGTGAATGTGTCACCATGATCTATTGAACATGACAATTCCATTGTAAAGGTAACTGAGTCTTAATAAGAAGTTGAAATCTGTCAGTCTGTTCTATATCTGTATAAACCTTCATACATGGTGACCGATCAGGGTTTTTTTGCGGCTGATAGTCCCATTATGACTGCAGCACATATCTAGATCACTTTTTAGGCTGGTGGCATGTATAATAACCTTTTCTATCCATTATAACTACTACTGTTATTACATGTAAATTCTGCCAGGAGTAACTGTAAAATAGCAAACAAATAGCTGATCTAAATGAACATAATAGAAGAGATCTAGGAACAACGGACTGCAAATACAGGTTATGATGCAACTAAACAGATCCCTGACACAGACAGAAATCTATGAGCACAGTCTATGACTAACATTCCATCAGCAATAACACAAGCAGCCACAAGTAGGTACATGCATATAGGTAGTCTTCTCCTACATTGCAAGCTGTGAGATGCTCTCAGTCCAATGTGAAGGCAAGAAAAGCTATTGCAGACGTGTTAGGAGAATCAACCACTCCCCTCTACAGTCACTGTACGAAGAGAGAACAGACCCTCCCCCTCCACTCACTGTAAAACAGTCTTGTTTCAGACTGATAGCCAAGGATGGACATTCCCTAGTAACAAGGACTGAGCAGCAAATTAGCTCCTAGTGGTGGAGAAGTTTTTAAGGCAGAAAACCGCAACATTTCTATTTCCTATACGTTACATTTTTGCTCTATTTAATCAAACAACGTTATCTGAAAACTTGGTGACCATTTCAACTTTGCACTGACCGATACGCATGCTAATGTGGCAAAACGTGCTGTAGTATCCCTTTAATTCTGTACTATGAAATTTATAATGGGATTCTGTAATTTCCATAAAGAATAAACAGCGAGTCTCTCCCAATGCGATACTTCACGCGAAAATGCTTAAGAAATGCACATTAAGAGGTTCTGACGAGAGCTCAATAAAAAATAAGAGGCTGGTTCTGGAGTGAAAAGTGATTTTACTGTCAGGTGGGACATAAGCACAATCCGAGGCGAAATAAACACAGAACTGCTAACACTGTCACTTTTTAATGCCTATGTAAATGACTCGATGTTCTCAAACTTTCTATGACTCTATAAAATAGTTGATCAAATCGGCTCACCTGAAACAAAATCTATCTTTCTTACGACCCAACTTAAAATCTGTTCCGAGGAAAGAGCAAATTAACATGTAGCAGAGCTAGAACATTAGCGGCAGGGTTAACGCTTCAGATTCCAAGGGGCCGCGTAGAAGAAGAAAATTCTGATATTTGTAACTTTGTATTTTAAAGGGCCGATGTCCTATTTATTTCAGGGACCGGATCTGTCCGGGTCTCACGACTAGGACCCTCATCGATCGCAAGTGAGGGATTCCAACTGTGTTCAGCTCTTGCCTTTAGTGCCATAGACCCGAATGGCCATGTAAAGGGGATGTAAAAAACAAAAAACTTGAGTCTGAAGGTTGTATATGTACAACAGGACACTAGGAATAGAATTTTAGGAGGGAGAGGGGAAGAGGCTTATTGGTATGTACACGTAAACAATTCCACAGTTCCCAGGTTCTTATCAGTTTACAGAGTGGATTTATGGCTGGCTCAGTTCAGTGATTTCTGTAGGATGCCATGAACCCATGTGAGAGATTCATCCTATTCTCCAAAGTGTTAAATCAGGTCATCAGCTTGTACTCCTAAATCCGTCTGTTCTTCCTGGATTTAAAATTCCCTCTTGGGACCAAAATTTTCATGTCATTGGTGATTTTATGATCTTCATTGCAGAAATGTTTTGACACAGGAAGGTCCATTCTCTGTTCTCTAATTGTATGGCGATGTGAGTTCATGTAAAGAGGGACAATCGGCCAAATATGGCTCCTATTTTCTTAAAGGGATCACCTAGTCTTATGTAGACAAAGCTTAAAGACATTGTCCAACAAGCTTCACTTCTCCTCTAGTCATACAATAGATGGAAAGTGTCTAGTGGGTGGGGGTCTGACCTCTGGAACCCAAATTGATCACAAAAACCGGGTCCCTAGTCATCGTCATTCTCCACCCCTCCCCATTTCATGGAGCCCTGGGTACACTGATGGCATTCTGCAGTCGCTCAACACTTTTGGTTGAAGGCCTTAACTAAAAGTGAGCTAAGTTGACACATCTCTAAATTAAAATGTATTGCACCTTACGGTTCCTACCACCCCCGAGTATAAGACAACTTCCAACTCAAAATTAAAGGGCAGACAACCCTCATGAATAGTTGCAACATGAATTGCACGAGGGTTGCCCACTCCTAGATGCAATCTCCTAGCACAGAATCCCTCCTGGACCATCTGCTGGACAATTTCTACTTTTGGCAATAAAAAGTTAATTTCTCTCTTCTGACAGTGGAAGACTATGTATTATAAATCTCCTTTACCTGTCTCACTGCAGTGCACCAGAGGGCAGGGGTAAGACATGTAAGATGAACAAAACATCAATGGAGATCAAAGAAGATTACTTAGCCCTAGTGTAGTGAGGGTGACCTGTTGGCGACCACCGTGACCCCTTATCGTTTTGCCAATGCTTATCCATGCAAATAACGTTTTAAACTGGGGTTCACAAATGACCTATTCCTAGAATATCTTCAGTGATAGGTTTGGATCCTACTATACAAATAGGGGTCCCATCACCCTTATGCTCTGCTTGTATATATGAATTCTATATCCGGCATTGGCGCCAACATGGCGGAACCAAGTCACGTAAATAAACCCTTCCTTCCTTATTAGTAGACGCGATCTCCTTGTTACAATAAACATTGCTGGAATGATCCCGCACGACCCCAGACCGTTTTAATGGTCACATTTCTTGGCTAATAAACTTGAGTTCCGTACGCAGAATAATCCCACGCTGAGTGAAAGGGATCTTTAAATTTCTATGACCCATTTTCATTTTTAGGCGTGAGCAGGACTTTAATCTTTTCTTAATGTAGATAGTCCATAGATCTGAGCAGCCAGGGCTAATTTAATGTGGAATGGCTTTCCCGAGTCGTCTAATGAAACCGTATATAGCGTGCGACGCGTCTCCCCGGCATCCAGGAGATGTATAATGACTCCCATTATATTTTATTAATCCCTTTCTTTTATCATCTCCAAAGGTTCAGGTTTAAGCCCATAGAATTTAATGATGGGGATTTTCTTTGTACCGGGAAGAGATAATATTCACATTATTTTATATTTACTTGTTTTTATAGAAAGATGATGGATGTGACGACCCCTTGGTGAGCCAAAGAGGAATCTCAATGGGGTCCGATAGCCTTAATATTACAATGTGACTAAATGCAGATTGGGTAGTTTCCATACAGCACATTATTTCTGTACATGGCCCCTTTAAATAAAACAAAAAGTTGCCAAAGTGTCCGTTTTTTGGTCCTTTGCGCAGAGGCTGGGGTCACATGATGGCTCCACCACCAGTGAAACCACCAGTTGTTGCAATTATTGTTGCAACTGATGTGTAAATAAAGTTGCAACATTGAAGCTCACGCGTTATTTTTGCAGGACTGTACTCTCTGCATATTTCATTGGGGAACCCGAATGTAAACGGGGCGCGGATGTGAATCCAATTCCGGCAATGTAATGACTTCACCATTTTATTTCACAGACTTTTGTTAGTGAATTGCACAAATAGGAAATACGTTTTGTATTGCTTTTACAAATCTGTTGACTCGTCGACGCTCCCGTTAAGCCGCGCACCGATGGCAGAATTATTACTACACTAAGCTGCCAGCTAAAAATCAGAGAGAACAGAAAATCACGTAAGATCCTTTCATATCCTCCCTGGAAATACTGGCAAAATCTTGCACTTGGCATTGCCGCGGGTTATTGACCTTTTTCACATTCCTATGCAGACTTGGCAGTCGAAAAATATTCTGTTGATAGAGTTGAATGTAATGTATTGTATTGGAACTAGAATTTTAGTTTTAAGTTTTGCTGGAAAGCTGTAGGTACCGATGTAGAAGAGTTAAGTTTGCTTTCTGCAGTATGATACAACAAAAGACTCCCAAAGCCATTGAGTCAACACTCAAGGTAACCAGTGCACTCGCAGTATGACCATACATTGGTGGGGCGATGGACAGTAGGGTAGTCTTCATCAGCCTGTATGACAGCGGCCACCAAGTCACACCACTCTACTCCCATGCAGGTCGCCACTGGAGGTCATTGGGTTTGTCGATGGACCTTAGTGGTCAAAATGTCACCCCACAAGCCTTTCAGTGATCACCAGGGCTGTTGACATCACCCAAGAGGCTGGAAGATGCCCAGGAATGAACACAGGACACCGACACAAAGCCCAGGAACCACATGGTGGGACAAGTCAAGGATTATCTTATCTCTTATCTTATCTTATGCAATGTCTACAGTTCTGTAAGACCGGTATTCCATTTGGCACCTAACACATTAGAGAGATTGCTGTGGTTGCTACAAAATGATCAAAAAACAAGCCACAACCAACATGGCGGCACTTTCTTTTATCACTTTTACAAGACAACTGATAAAAGTGTTGACTCTCTATAAAGCTTCAAACTTTAGTTATTGGCCATTTTGGGGTATATTTATACGCTCATGAAAGCAGGCGAGGCACTGACTTAGCTCTGCTTCACCCTTCTGATATGTCTCAGGTTCTCTCCATCACTTCAAAGTTTTGATCATTTATTTATCAGTCACCGCGGCTTTGATGAATAATTCTCAGGAAAGTTACAATGTGTTTAGAATGCATTGTATTCCATGAAAAAGCCTTTTAAACTAAAGCGGCAGGTAACCTTGCTATAGGTCAGCCAGGAGAACATTCCCATTAATAATCCAGAGGACTACATATAATGTACACAGGGCGCAGGGCTTGCATTTCAATCGCAGCACCTATGATGTAATGGCCGCTCCTCGCTAAGTGAATTACAACACTGTGACAATAATTGTGTCATCACGTTCCATATTTACTGCGTCCTTCTCTTGTGTCCACCGCCCAACACTGTTATTTCTAAGTGACTGTGCAGACAAGGACCGTGCAATTCTTCCCCTATGGTGAAGGTGACTGGTTTCCCCTTCACATTACTATGTCCAATGTCTGCCCGTTTTTATTCCAGCCAAGGACTTCTGTAGTTTGTTGCATTGCCTATGCTGCTTGGATGTTTGGCCCAGGGAATCATGTCTGACAGGGGTTGGCTCGGTGTTTGGGCTGGCTTAAGGTAGCCCTGCAGGACCTGTGATAAATGCAGAGACCTCGTGAAGCCAAGCGCTGATGTTTTCACCTAGGCAGAGCAGAAGAGATAAAAATGACTGCTCTTGATGCCAATTGTTTTGAGCCCATTGGTCCAAAACCAAACTTTTTTAAAATGAGTACAGTAGTGGCCCAGGCTTGCATGTCATAGGCCATACCACTGCTGCAAGCAATTTTTTGTTTATAAGCCCTATCCTTGCATTTGGTTAATGTAAAGAGAACCAGAGCACAATTATGATGGGGTTTGGGGTGGAATGAATTAGTTGGGAAGGGATAGTAGGGGGCGGGCTAGCTAGGGAGACCAGGAGGGGGTGTGAGAGAGAGAAGGAGAGGGGGACATAGTGTGTCGGCTCTGAGCGAAGCGCAATGCATCATGGTAGTTGTAGGTAAACAGAACAGGAAGCTGCAACAGGTAAACAAATGCAGAAGATGCCAGGAACTCCCAGAGAAACCCTGATAAAAGTATATGGGTGCATTTATTAACCTATTAGTAGTACTAAAAGTCCTCTTTAGAAAAATCTTAGAGCGAAGACACAATATTTGAGACGGCAGAGACCCAGTCACTGGTGTTCTGTATCATCCCCTACAGCTAAGCCCCTTCTCCTGTTCCTGACTCCCATAGAATACATTGGACCTTTAGGTAAGACGTTTCATGACGTTGGTCCTACATGTAATAGTCACCTGAGCTTCCATTCTCCAGCCCATGGACAAATGCTATTCCAGGAAAGTTCCCTAATCCCTGAGATCCTGTATAAGAAGTCATTGGCTCTACCTGCCTGATACGAATCTCTCCGCTATCGGTAAATCATCTTCTCTCATCTCAGGAATTATTACTACAACCTTGTAGCTGATTAATATTCATGATATGGGGAGATGTCTGGCGGCGTCCGCTCGCTGGAAGTCTAATAACTGCAGATCTCACTTCTAAGGCTCTTTAGCAGAAGAGCTGCAGAGATTAGAGGGGGACGGATGTGGCAGGCGCGTGTTGCCGCTTTTTACGCCTCTTATTTATGTTACTGGTTTTTTAGGTCTTTAATTCGCTCTTATGACAGAACATGTCGGCAGAAAATTCCTATTAAGCAATTCTACCATTCAGAGCGGTAAAGGGAGAAAGATCCGATAATATACAAAGTACGACTGCCGCGTCCTCCTAATTGTGATGGCGACCTCGTCTGGGACTGTCAGGCGCCACCTTTGAAAAATTTTGGCTACAGAGTCAGCAATAAAACCCAAACCCAACCTCATTGCAAAACTTCAGAATTTACTTTGTTTTTTTCTTTCCCTTGCACGGTGCAGAGAAACCAAGTCAGTGTGCCAATAAGTTACTGCAGCTAACCTGGAAACCATCCACAGGCAGGCTAGCTGCTGCAGCACCTCTTTGGCACATGGACATCCACATAGTCTAATACCCTATGAATTACTACTCTATGCGATCAACGAAAGTTGAGGCCCAGCCAAGGACACCCCAGAATGTTACAATGACTCTTGGGAAATAGAATACCTCCCAACTTATAACTGATACATTTAGCCCCATTTTCACTTTGACTCCACCCATTACCTTCCATTTGTGCCCTTACATAGTATAATACCCCTACAGTCCGCCCTAATATAGTATAACCCCACTTTATAATGTCCCAAACTGGGGCGCCCCACAGTATTCAGTCCCTCTCCTGGTGCACACACAGTATTCAGTCTAGAGATGGCTGAACCCTTAGAATTTGTTTCGTTTCAGATTGTGATGGTTTGGGTTGGGTCCAGGATTCATTTGGGGTCAAACAAGTTTGGTACCACCCACAACTTAAATTGGCTTAAAACATGGTATAAAACGCTCTTAGGACTAGGACTTGATCCACACCATCTACCAATAAGTATTTGGACACCCGCGGCAGAATAGAAAACCGAAATGTATTCATATTCAGTAGTTGGTAAACCCCAGCAGACGCCTCCTTATGGATGGACGGACATCAAAGCAGTGCGAGCAGGAGACCATACCATCCATTGATACGGGTGTGAATGTAGCCTAATATTGTAACGTTTTTGTTACAATAAATTCTTTATAGACACATTTGTAAATATATTGTATCCAGTGTATTTAACCTGTTCCTTACCAGAACATATAACCGCAGGTTTTCCTCAATTGGCTTTAAGACTCAAGTCCAAGGAAGCTACAGGCGCAAAGTATTTACACGCCCCGGGCTTGATCCTTCTTCTGACGATACATGTATTGATTGAATTTGTCAAGATGTCGTCCTGGGCGGCCACCATGGCAGAGAAATGAAGAGTGAGGAGAGAGATTTCCCAAAGGGAAGTAAGAGGGAAGTCACGCTCCAGGAGATCCCAGCTCAGATGGAGAAAGAGAACGGCCATAGGATATTGCATCTCTCTAATTGAAAGTATTGCGTCTCGGTGCCGGCTCACAGGCAGACGGATAAATCTATTCTTGATTTCTCAAGTAATATGAATGATGAGTTGTACATGGACACTTTCTCTAGTTAAGCAGAGCAGGCAATCTACGGCGAAAGGGCAGCGCTTCTCCTAAGGTCTAACCGCCATGGAAGCCTTTGATCTGACTTATGTGCTGACAATCAGTTTCATGTCAGCCCATTTATCCCCCCAACACCACCGAGCGTTGTCTGAGCTGACAGATTGGATCTCTTCAGCCAAACAGGTCTTGAAATAGGTTCTCAAGTCTAATTTGTGTGTTCAGCCTGAGGTCCTCTGACAGGAAAGTGCTGCGCCGGCATCGAAAGGCGAGTCAATGCATAGTAAGATGGGTTCTGTGATCAGCTCTGAGCACTTTTATGTCCTGGCCCAGAGTCTGCAAAAGTGATAAAAATACCAAGACCTGTCTGTGTTTATAGAAGAAGGTATATAGCGCCACGTCTCGCGTATACTGGAGTTCAGGTATGGTTCTCTATAACTGTCAGCTCTGTAGTCTGAACCTATGTGAATGTCAAGATCTGTAATGTGAATGAAGGCGGACAACCGCTCGATGTGTCTGAGCTCTGTATATCGATCTGATGAAATCCAGCTGGGTTGTGTTTTTGCCGACTGTCATGGTCACTCTCGTGGTCACATTGTACGATCATAAGACACAACGTAGCATCGCAACATTGATACATTGTATTATGCAGCCTCACATTACCTTAAAGAAAAGCAATAAATAGATTTTATGGGTTTTTTACAATTTTTTTTGTATATTCTGTTTTTGTATGTTCTCCCATTTTCTTGTTCCTTCCCTTTCATTGAGTTGATGTATTTTTGGCTCTTTTTGGCAGTTTGTTCCCTTCTTCCCGTTGCGCTGCCTTCTCTATTAGTTTCTTTTTATAGGTGACTTTAAGTGTTTCTATTGTTTTAGAAAAAAAAACAAGAATATTTAGCAAAGCCGCTCCGTTTTTTTCCCCGTGTCAGACCTCAGGGTGCACAATTTAAGAAATGTAAAACCAAAAAGGGCATTTCACGTAAAGACTGGAAAAACAAGCAACAACTAATGAAGCTTCCAGGGGAGCGCGCCCATTGTCTCTACACGCAACCCCATTATAAGTGTGTATCCACTATCAAGAGCGCAACGAAACCTTTCATTATCTCCATGTAGTTGATGTAACCTATAAAAAGTCCATAGACTGAAATAAACAAATCTCACTATAAATCGGGAGGATGGGAAGACGGCTCCATGTTGTCTAAGACTAATACAAGAGACCGAGGATGGCAATGGACGGCTCCAAGTCATCTAAGACTTACTACAAGAGACAGGAGATGGCAATGGACGGCTCCAAAGTCATCTAAGACTTACTACAAGAGACAGGAGATGGCAATGGACGGCTCCAAAGTCATCTAAGACTTACTACAAGAAACAAGGGATGGCAATGGATGGCTCCATGTTGTTTAAGACTTACTACAAGAGACAGGGAATGGCAATGGATGGCTCAATGTTGTTTAAGACTTACTACAAGAGACAGGGAATGGCAATGGATGGCTCAATGTTGTCAAAGACTTACTACAAGAGACTGATGATGGCAATGGACGGCTCCAAGTCATCTAAGACTTACTACAAGAAACGGGATGGCAATGGATGGCTCCATGTTGTCTAAGACTACATATCCAGCATGTATGAAGGGGGTGGAACGTCTCCATGATTTCTAGAACTACGGACACAAAAATCTAGTAGGAAGGAGGAAGAACAGCTCCATGTCTTCTAGGACTGCTCCTTAAACATACATGGAGGGTTGCGTAGACTGTTTCCATATTTTCTAGGACTACAGACACAAGAAAAGAAATGGAGAAGATGGAGAAAGGACAGCCCCATGTTTACTAGGACTACTTATACAACATACATGGAGAGTGAAGTAGGATGTCTACATGTGTTCAATGACTAATTACATAAGAGACAAGATGGATAGGAAAGAAGATGGCTCCATGTTTTCCAGGATTACTTCTATGACAGACATGGAGGATTGGGTGGGATGTCACCATGTTTTCTAGAACTAGTGACAAGAGACAGAAAACATGGATTGTTCTTCCTCTATTCTCTTGGTCTCCTTGGTCACTGGTTCTCAAAAACATGGAGACATCCTACCCCATTCTACATGGTTGTCATAGAAGTAGTCATAGAAAACTTGGACCTATCCTCTGTCCACCATGAGTCTCTTGTGTCATTAGGCAGGAAAACAAGGAGACGTCCTTCATCGTCCGCCATGTATGTTGTCTAAGTAGTCCTAGTAAACATGGAGCTATTCTGTCCCCATCCTCCTCATTTCTTGTGTTACTAGTCTTAGGGATCACGGAGACCTCTTAGCCCATTCTACATGACTGTCATAGAAAACATGGACCTGCCCTTCCTCTATCCTCCCTATGACAGTCATGTAGAATGGGGTAGGATATCTCCATGTTTTCTAGAACCGGTGACAAGAGACAGGGAGGATAAAAAATGACATCTCCATGTTTTTTTACACTATTTATACAATCTACAGGGAGGATGGAGGGCAAGATGGGGGATGTGGTGAAGGCCAGGTAAACCTTCTTTACTTCTAGTCCATGAATATTTCAACTTCTAATACAAATCTGTTTGTAAAGCAAATAAACTGGAAAAACAAATATTGTATACCCAGATGACACCCAGGCTATAGAACTGAAATGAAAGCTTCATGTGACGACGAGCGGCTTGGGATTGACCATTGTCTGGTGAGGGATTAAGGCCGCCGGTATAGACTTCTCCTATTTTTAACAGGTCAAGGAACCAATGTGCAGACCAAGAAATAAAGTGGAGTCCATCACTCACTGGTCCATTTACAATAATGAAGCATTGTGGGCCAAAAATACATGGCCTGGAGATGGAAGCCTTGCCTATTGATCTTGCCTATTGGTCCATTGGTCTGTACACCATTGGGATTTCCCAGTCTGGAGACCAGGGCTCCTTGAATCCTTGTGATGTATGGGGCTAGGAGACCTGTGGCCTCGCTACATACAGGCAGGGACTCCTAACATTATAAATCTCTATGGGGCTAGGAGTCCTGAACCCTTGAATGTGATCCTGTCGGTGTAGACGTTCCAGCCCAGACTGCCCCATGTGCACAAGGACTAAACCTTATAGATGTATTTTCCGTTACTGTATCGGGTCAGTAAATGTGCGCACGACTTGCACGCAGATGAATGTCTGTCTGTTCTGCCCTCGGATCTGTATAATAGTTTACATTTTCCCTTGTCTCTGTATAATGGTTGTACATTAGCATAGTAACGGTATTAATATCTGGCATCTCTTGCTGTAGGTTATAATAAAGAAGCTTCTTAAGACGGATGCCTTTCATAGGTGTCAGCGGGGTGACTTTCGGACGCCGCTTTCGCCTTGCCCAGCATATTTTTATGTCAACTGCATAAAGCCAAAGGGAACGAAATCTACATAAAAAAGTTTTAGCAACACAAAAAGCTGAACAGAAGAATTTTATAATGTTTCATTAATGAAAATAATTTTCAGGTTTAACTGTTTATGGCTCAGTCCTGTGCTGTTATTTGGGGTTTTACTTGGGAAAGGCGTTTGTTGGGGTCTTAAAGCGAAAGTCTCGCAAAACAGAAACAAGTGATGATTGAGCCTTGGGGGCCTTTAATACGATGGATATGGACAAAGAGAGACAAAGCCAGAAGAATAAAACTGCAGTAGGGCGAGAATCCTGATTAAAGGGATTGTCCAATCTGGGGCGTCGGGAGGCAGAAGGAAGTAGACACGGGTGGGGGAAGGGGAGAGGAGATGAGACACGGATGGGGAACATAGAAGTGGTGGAAGGGGAGAGGAGACGAGACACGGATGGGGAACATAGAAGTGGTGGAATGGGAGAGGAGAGGAGACAAGACATGGATGGGGAACATAGAAGTTTTGGAACGGGGGAGGAGACGAGACACAGGTGGGGAACAGAGAAGTGGTGGAAGGGGGGAAATGAGATACGGATTGGGAACAGAATGGAATGGAGGAGGAGATGAGACATGAGTGGGAAACAGACAAGCCTTGGAATGAGGGAGGAGATGAGACATGGGTGGGGAACATAGAAGCATTGGGGAGGAAGTGGTCGGTAGGGTCAATATTTATCAAAAAACTTTAAAAAAAGATTATATAATTAAGGAAGGGAAGAAGCAAAAGCTACTGAGTTCCACAATTCAGGATCTAGGAATCTTAATTCACGGTCACATCTGGTGTCCTGGGTGAAGTCAGCAGCCCAGGTCACTGCTGAACTCTGTGGCTATATGGGGTAGGTTAATGTCACCTAACTATGCTGATGTCACCAAAGACACCTCAAATGTTGCAATAACATCTAGGATAGGTGAAAGAAGGTGAGTATGATTTGTGGGTGGCAAATTCCAAAAATTCCAGGTTAAAACAAACTTAAAATTTTACAAAATTTTGCAACAAACTCAGTTCATTGCGAACCAGTTCGGTCTTCTTTGGTTACGGCCATCTGTCAATTTATTCAAACAAGTCTTAGAAGAAGAACTGAGAAACGGTTCAGTATAGAATTATAGGAAATATATTTTGGGGGGAATACAATTATTTACTAAGACAGACCTGATATAAAGCGAGAAGTGTGAACTGAGTCATTGCGTTACTTTTCCATCTAGAAAGCTGCAGTGTCGCCATATGGAACGTGATAGAACATCTAATATATTTCTGTGTGGTCGGCAGATAGAATAACATTTCTATAAAGCGGATTCCATTTCCAGCTGCAGAATAGAAATCCTTCATCTCTCAGCCATATTTTTATCTGTACACTTCACTTTTCATTACACGTACTTAGTCCTACTTTCAGTCTTGGTGTCAGCTCTACAAGGTGGAATATTTAGGAAAAATTGATTTTGTGTCACCTTCCTTCTTCATCTGCCGAGTTATTACAGTAATGGTAATGTCAGAGAGCATCGCTATCAATACTGTACAAGCCCAACCAAAAAGCCAGAATGATTATTCAGATTAGATTTTCCCTTGGAGAACCGCTCGGCCATTAGCGCTACAGCTGAACTTTTCCGCCGAGAAAATGAAACGTCTGTAAATTGGTCATTCTGTAGAAAAATGTCCGGGACAAAGTCGTAACTGGCCGCCATGACATAACAGCAAAACATCAGAATGTGCTCCATCCTGCAGAGTCGGTGGCGCGGTGGCTTCATCCAAACCATTACGGCCGTGTTCGAAGGGAAGTTTTTGTAAAAGATTCGTAAAAGAAAGACTTCCATTCCTTTACTACTTCAGGAGGATTCGGTAGGGCAACATTTGTATCCATTAAGCTCAGGCTGTAACAAGTTCTCGATCGTTGGATGGTTGAAAACTTCAGCGGAAAGATGAGCAACAATCTTATTGAGAATTTTAAACAATTTATGAAGACAAGGAAAGTGATAGAATAAAATGTAACTGTTCCCTCTCTTGTAACTCGCCTGTCTCTCCAGTGATAACCCCGCAGTCTCTGCATAAATGTCATCACGCCAGACAATCACTGACCCCTATATCAGACCTGACCGCATCAAATGGACGCATCCGGCTCAACGTGACTTGAAAAAGGGCCTAGTTTAGGCCCGAAACGCATCGTCAATAAAAAGTTTGCTTTGAAAATTTGGGCTTGTACCTCTCCCTTGTCATCACCAGTGAGTACGAATCTCCTGCTACAGACCTCTAGGTCCTTGCTTTTTGTCCATTAGAGCATCCAATGGGGCTGATTGTTGGCGTGTGCACCATAGGGCCATCCTTGACCTGAGTTGATGGATACATTGAGGTGTAGTGATTCTGTGATCTCATCTATGTATGCAAAAAACAGCAAAACGCCAGCAGCTGTGGACGACTTCTACTCATAAAATCTCTGCTATATCCTTCTTAAGTCAAACTGCAGGTCACACATCAGATTACATGTCGGTAGACTCCTATGGAGAGGGAACGGGCAGGGGTAAGCAAAAGCTGAGGAAGAGAAAAGACAATGCTGCAGCTAAATAGTAAGTTTCTATTGTAGCCCAAGTACTTCTATTTGCACCAGTCCAGGTCAGTACTTCTCTATAATACCCTGAATGATACTGAATCTGTTTCACAGTGATAGAAGGCTATTGAGCTGATTCTCTTTTGCTTACTATGTGCATTGTATGGCAGAGACTCTCTACAAACTAGTCCTAGAAGAACATCAAACTGCAGATAGAGCCTGCAGAAAATATATCATAAGGACCAGACATTTACTCCACGTGGTGGCTCAACCTGACAATTCACCTGAGACGACAGGTATGCTTTAAATCCAGGAATATCTTAAACCAAACAGCCCGAGTTCCCGACCCTTAGCAGCGCTCTGATCACCCCGAGCCGAGTGACTGATTTTTCAGCTTACTCAAATCCAAATAGAAAATCCATAGTGACAGAAAGGACTAGATCAAGCGTGTAATTGAAAGCATAGACAGGTCGCCACTCTATTTTTAAGTCGAATGTAGATTAATATCCCATTAATGTAATTTAGGGGATTCTGTGCTATTAATAATAATGAGATTTCCAGGATTGTCTTAAATTTCTAGGACCCCAGCGATTGTGCATTTTAAGGAACTCTCGGCTTTAACAGCGGGAGCATGAAATTTGAGGATTCTGAATCTAATATTTCATGTAGGAAGATGCAGAGCGGGTCAGGGTTGAGATATTGCATTTGGATTGGTATTTTCTTCATTTCACGCGGCGGCTTTGCTGCGGCCAGGGAGTTGTTTAACCCTTTCAGCTACTTGCTCTTCCAGAAAACCTCACGGTTTGTTATGGCAGGGGTTCTGACTCATTAGGATTACTAAGATCACTGGCCCCGAGAGTGATATATCTGGGGCCACACTCTAGGATGGTGTAATAAGTGGCAGCGGAACTCCGATTATAGATTTACTCAATATGGTTACAAAGTAGTCAAGTAATGGTTACAAGAGTCTTACAAATGGCAACTAGCACGGTGGTTACAATTCCAAGAAGTTTCTCAATGCTAAGACCCAATTCCACCCAAATGTCTATCCCAGGTAAACCTAGTGTACCCATATGATGTCTCTAATTTCCATATATAAAAGAGCGATCCAGTGTAGTTTCAGGCAACACCTACAAGGCAAAGCGATTAAGTTATACAAAAATCGACCAGTGACCAGTGACTCTCACCACCCCGCTTCCTCCACGGGGGACCCATTATAATATTACAACATCCCCAGTCTATATCTAATTCACTCTCTCGAAGCCAAGCCCAAAGAATCTATCCAGGGGCCAACATCAAATTTTCTAGTAATAGGGTCGGCACAAATCTGAAAAAACTGCAACATTTTTGTGCCAAAAAATTTGCAACTTTATGGCTTGTACACCAGATCACTGGCAGTCAATGCATGATACAGTAAATCTGCCCTCGTAGGTCTGCAAAATACCCCGGATTTTAGAACTTTAACAGACACAAACTATACAGACGAGTTATTATGATACACAGCAAAGATTCCTGCAAGTAAAAACTATTTAGACAATGAGGGAAGTATATTTAGAAATTGTCATAAGAAATTCTCTAAATATTCTGAGATGTTTCCTCTGAAGACCATTATCCTCATGGATGTGCCCACCTGTGTGTAGAATAGATTTGCCCCCGAGCCTTTGCCATTGAATTCCACTGGTCAGGGATTGTCAGCGGAGTTAATTAAAGTAAGTGCTGCGTTTCGGGGTTTGTCGCCATAAATGCAATGCTTTGCCGTGAGAAGGTCTTATGCCGACTGTCAGGGACTTTGCAGCTCAAGCCGGAATCCATTGGACGGAGTCATGTGGGAAATAGGTTTCCACCAATAGGCATGCAAAAATATAGAAAATATAAAGGTCTGGCGGATTTAAAGCCTAAATGTAAAACAACACAGAAGAAAATCCATAAACCCAAAGAAAAAGAGGATTAGACGCCTCGTGGCTAGTGATCCAGTGATGGATGAAAAAACATGGCGGCTGATTTAATATAACCAGTATTTTCTGTACCAATTTCTGTCCTTCCAGAGGTGCATGTGTTGTCCTCAATTAGTTGCATCCTCCGGGGTCTGAGCTCACTCTGGGCATAGAATTTCTGACATCCTTTTCGTAAACTGGCCCCTCCATGCCTCCTTTGAGCAAAATAGCATATGGGGCATAAAACTCAATGGGGAAGATTTATGAAGACTGACGCTTGCACTAATGGTCTTCGTATCTCCTGTGCCATTGGAGGATGCACCTCATTTAGGACAAGGCTCATACCTCCTCATAAATCGTGCACAGCCTTCGCCAGGTCATGCATTTGCACTTAAATCTATGCCTGCTCATATCTGGTGTGGATTTTGGGTATCATTAACGTAAATGGTCATAACTGGTCAAATATTAGGACCGTGCAAAGGGCCCTTTACATTGACCAAGGATCGTATTACGAAATGAAAACACTTTGCATGGGCCGAGCTTCATTTTTCAAAAAGAAATAAAAATGACATGGACCAACCATCAAAAGAAGAGACTTCCATTGAGCGACCACTTTATTAGCCATTTTCTGCTGCCGTTTGGTGGTTCTTGGCACATCCAGGAGGATTCTCTGATATCTGTGGATGATTTCTGTACAGGGTTCAATGAATCGCTGCAGAGCTAAAGGCCAAAGCAGGTCCAATGCACTACTAAATGGCTATTTCTACATATTGTACATGGGTCAAGGAACTTATTACAAAAAATAAGAAACTTTCTGTGCCATTAACTATTTTGCAAGAAAAATGAAGCTGCTTTGTTTCTTCTGGGCGTAGGAGTCCAGTGGGAGGTTTCGCTCTGACAGTCTTGTCTTTGAGAATACAGAGGGAGCTGCCAGATGTATCCTATAGCCAGGACCCGGGACCTGAAAGAATTGGAAAATATACTGAGTCTTACAGATGAATCCCTCAGATGCTGTGATCAATAGTCATCATGGCATCTGGGTGGTCGGGGGGTGAGGGCTCCCCTTCTCCTTCTCCTTCCCCTTCTCCTTCCCCTTCTCAGCCCAACAGTTATGAGATTGTGATCAATGAATGGCCTCCTAGCTGCCTGGCCCTATGGCACATAGACAGCCTATGTACAATATACTGCAGTACAGAAGTATTGTAGTATATTGTACACGAGATCAAGTTCAACTTTCATAATAAATAATATAAAGTTCTGCTTGGTCCCCTTACCAGAACAACGGTTAGTCGGACCTCTACAGTGGTCACATACAGAGCCCGATGGACCCGATTAACTAGAAAGGGATCCGTCGTGTGTCCATTCTTTTAAACTGCAGCTCAGTTTCATGGGTTTTGGACTCCTCGCCTCACCCCCAACTCCGTGATCAAGCAATAAACCTGCAAACGGTTACATTGACAATAAGGTAAAAATGTATCAATTCTTGAAGCCGGAGATGGAAAAAATTTGGCGAGCCTTAACCCCCGGTGTAGCTGCGTCCTTAAGGGGTTAAGCCAGGTGTTCCTTTACCTGACATACAAGTCGTTGACCTTCCGATGGCGATTGAAGCTTCGCTTACCCTATTACATTGCTCTGACATTCAGGACAGGATTTCTTGGACACGTGATCTCATTTCATCCTGTTTAATCCCAAAGCTACAAATCTATAAATTAAACCAATTTCCTTTCCCTTTTCAGCCGCCATGATCCATAGTAAGTCTAATCCTCCGCGGCCAGTATAGGACTTCAATCAGCAAATATTAAAAACTGCCTCTCATTGAAATCTCCCACCCAGAAAAGCGGAGCGAACATACATTTATCTCGCCTGTTCCACTCATTCGTTCTGCACAAGAAGCGAATACATCTTTAGCACTATGTAATGTATTGATTTTATCATCTTAAAGTTCAGTGCAGAAATTTATTAATCCCCCATGATCGCCGGGTATTATGTGCTTTCTTTATTTGTCTGTTCAGCATGAACCGTTCCCATAAATCTACATAAGACACAAGCGCTCCCATAAGCAAATTGTGCCTAATGCATACAGATCGGCTCCAGTATATGGCGGCTCGCAGCTACACAAATGATGTCCCTATGTAATACGTATGTATGGGGGATCAATCTGTGACTCCTAACTATGTAATGAAGACTTTGGGGATCCTTAGTTGTTGTTTATAACTGGATACTTAATAGTCTTTCAAGAAACACAGGACTTCTAAGCAGCAAATACAAAAACGGGTTAACTCCACTAAATCACCCGTCTTTGGTGGCACGCCTGTTGAGATGGAGTCTCCCTCTCCGCCCACCTAGGAGTCTCCCTCTCCTCCCACCTAGGAGTCTCCTCCCACCTAGGAGTCTCCCTCTCCTCCCACCTAGGAGTCTCCTCCCACCTAGGAGTCTCCCTCTCCTCCCACCTAGGAGTCTCCTCCCACCTAGGAGTCTCCCTCTCCTCCCACCTAGGAGTCTCCTCCCACCTAGGAGTCTCCCTCTCCTCCCACCTAGGAGTCTCCTCCCACCTAGGAGTCTCCTCCCACCTAGGAGTCTCCCTCTCCTCCCACCTAGGAGTCTCCTCCCACCTAGGAGTCTCCCTCTCCTCCCACCTAGGAGTCTCCTCCCACCTAGGAGTCTCCTCCCACCTAGGAGTCTCCCTCTCCGCCCACCTAGCAGTCTCCTCCCACCTAGGAGTCTCCCTCTCTGCCCACCTAGGAGTCTCCCTCTCCGACCACCTAGGAGTCTCCCTCTCCTCCCATACAGTCACCCAGGAATATCTTAGCAAATATTTTCACATAGCATCTCTAGCAGGTTGGTAATTGCACATCTTAATTAACTTTGGAAGTAATTTATCAAGATTGGATGATCTTGATAATCCTTGTTCTGCCAGAGTCTGCACCTAATATATAACAAGGTGCCTCCTCATCAATTGGGCACATCCTCCAGGGTCCATGCAGCTGAGCAGAGATGTACACTGTATGTGCCAAAATACCACTTTATTTTCATTTTTGCACAAAAACTGTGATTCAGTGAGTTATCACTAAGGAACCATTAGTCACCTGAGAATATAAGATAGATAGATAGATAGATAGATAGATAGATAGATAGATAGATAGATAGATAGATAGATAGATAGATAGATAGGAGATAGATTATGTATTATCTCTCTATCTATCTAACTGAGCAGTACTAATAATGTATATAACACTGCACAGTACTAATAATATATACTGTATATGATACTTGGTGCACAATACTAATATAATATAACACCTACTGCCTAGTACTAACAAGCATGTGCAGCCAATCTCCCATATCTGATTCCGCTCGAGCCTTTCTAGAATATTCCTTATCATGACGGCCGCTATAAAATGAGCCCTCATCAGACGAAAGCCATAAAATGCTCTTAATGGAGAAATAAAGCTGGAGCAGCAGGCATCCGTCTTCATGCAAAAGGAAAAAATCGCCTATTTTCACCTCGGCAATGACAGTCACGTATTTCAGTGCCTGGATTATCAGATATAAACCGCATACAAGTGGCCATGTAACAGTCGCCTATGTAATTGGTTTCTTGTTCACAAAATACAGACATCACTATAGGCATAGACCTGTGGAGACCTGCACACCGATGCACTGGTGGTATAGTATACAGACCATACATCAATATAGGCATAGACCTGTACAGACCTGCAGACTGGTGCACTGGTGCTGGTGGTATAGTATACAGACCATACATCACTATAGGCATAGACCTGTGGAGACCTGCACACCGGTGCACTGGTGCTGGTGGTATAGTATACAGACCATACATCACTATAGGCATAGACCTGTGGAGACCTGCACACCGGTGCACTGGTGCTGGTGGTATAGTATACAGACCATACATCACTATAGGCATAGACCTGTGGAGACCTGCACACCGGTGCACTGGTGCTGGTGGTATAGTATACAGACCATACATCACTATAGGCATAGACCTGTGGAGACCTGCACACCGGTGCACTGGTGCCGGTGGTATAGTATACAGACCATACATCACTATAGGCATAGACCTGCAGACTGGTGCGCTGGTGCTGGTGGTATAGTATACAGACTATACATCACTATAGGCATAGACCTGTGGAGACCTGCACACCGGTGCACTGGTGCTGGTGGTATAGTATACAGACCATACATCACTATAGGCATAGACCTGTGGAGACCTGCACACCGGTGCACTGGTGCCGGTGGTATAGTATACAGACCATACATCACTATAGGCATAGACCTGCAGACTGGTGCGCTGGTGCTGGTGGTATAGTATACAGACTATACATCACTATAGGCATAGACCTGTGGAGACCTGCACACCGGTGCACTGGTGCTGGTGGTATAGTATACAGACTATACATCACTATAGGCATAGACCTGTGGAGACCTGCACACCGGTGCACTGGTGCTGGTGGTATAGTATACAGACTATACATCACTATAGGCATAGACCTGTGGGGACCTGCACACCGGTGCACTGGTGCTGGTGGTATAGTATACAGACTATACATCACTATAGGCATAGACCTGTGGAGACCTGCAGACTGGTGCACTGGTGCTGGTGGTATAGTATACAGACCATATATGACTATAGGCATAGACCTGTGGAGACCTGCACACCGGTGCACTGGTGCTGGTGGTATAGTATACAGACTATACATCACTATAGGCATAGACCTGTGGAGACCTGCACACCGGTGCACTGGTGCTGGTGGTATAGTATACAGACCATACATCACTATAGGCATAGACCTGTGGAGACCTGCACACCGGTGCGCTGTGTTCGGTGGTATAGTATAAAGACCATACATCACTATAGGCATAGACCTGTGGAGACCTGCACACCGGTGCACTGGTGCTGGTGGTATAGTATACAGACCATACATCACTATAGGCATAGACCTGTGGAGACCTGCACACCGGTGCACTGGTGCTGGTGGTATAGTATACAGACTATACATCACTATAGGCATAGACCTGTGGAGACCTGCACACCGGTGCACTGGTGCTGGTGGTATAGTATACAGACCATACATCACTATAGGCATAGACCTGTGGAGACCTGCACACCGGTGCACTGGTGCCGGTGGTATAGTATACAGACCATACATCACTATAGGCATAGACCTGCAGACTGGTGCGCTGGTGCTGGTGGTATAGTATACAGACCATACATCACTATAGGCATAGACCTGCAGACTGGTGCGCTGGTGCTGGTGGTATAGTATACAGACCATATATGACTATAGGCATAGACCTGTGGGGACCTGCAAACCGGTGCGCTGGTGCTGGTGGTATAGTATACAGACCATATATGACTATAGGCATAGACCTGTGGGGACCTGCACACCGGTGCACTGGTGCTGGTGGTATAGTATACAGACTATACATCACTATAGGCATAGACCTGTGGGGACCTGCACACCGGTGCACTGGTGCTGGTGGTATAGTATACAGACTATACATCACTATAGGCATAGACCTGTGGAGACCTGCACACCGGTGCACTGGTGCCGGTGGTATAGTATACAGACCATACATCACTATAGTCATAGACCTGTGGAGACCTGCACACCGGTGCACTGGTGCTGGTGGTATAGTATACAGACCATACATCACTATAGTCATAGACCTGTGGAGACCTGCACACCGGTGCACTGGTGCTGGTGGTATAGTATACAGACCATACATCACTATAGTCATAGACCTGTGGAGACCTGCACACCGGTGCACTGGTGCTGGTGATATAGTATACAGACCATACATCACTATAGGCATAGACCTGTGGAGACCTGCACACCGGTGTGCTGGTGGTATAGTATACAGACCATACATCACTATAGGCATAGACCTGTGGAGACCTGCACACCGGTGCGCTGGTGCTGGTGGTATAGTATAAAGACCATACATCACTATAGGCATAGACCTGTGGAGACCTGCAGACTGGTGCGCTGGTGCTGGTGGTATAGTATACAGACCATACATCACTATAGGCATAGACCTGTGGAGACCTGCACACCGGTGCACTGGTGCTGGTGGTATAGTATACAGACCATACATCACTATAGGCATAGACCTGTGGAGACCTGCACACCGGTGCACTGGTGCTGGTGGTATAGTATACAGACCATACATCACTATAGGCATAGACCTGCAGACCGGTGCGCTGGTGCTGGTGATATAATATACAGACCATACATCACTATAGGCATAGACCTGTGGAGACCTGCACACCGGTGCGCTGGTGCTGGTGGTATAGTATACAGACTATACATCACTATAGGCATAGACCTGTGGGGACCTGCACACCGGTGCACTGGTGCTGGTGGTATAGTATACAGACCATACATCACTATAGGCATAGACCTGTGGAGACCTGCACACCGGTGCACTGGTGCTGGTGGTATAGTATACAGACCATACATCACTATAGGCATAGACCTGTGGGGACCTGCACACCGGTGCATAGACCTGCAGACTGGTGCACTGGTGCTGGTGATATAGTATTCAGACCATATATGACTATAGGCATAGACCTGTGGAGACCTGCACACCGGTGCACTGGTGCTGGTGATATAGTATACAGACCATACATCACTATAGGCATAGACCTGTGGAGACCTGCACACCGGTGCACTGGTGCTGGTGGTATAGTATACAGACCATACATCACTATAGGCATAGACCTGTGGAGACCTGCAGACTGGTGCGCTGGTGCTGGTGATATAATATACAGACCATACATCACTATAGGCATAGACCTGCAGACTGGTGCACTGGTGCTGGTGATATAGTATTCAGACCATATATGACTATAGGCATAGACCTGTGGAGACCTGCACACCGGTGCACTGGTGCTGGTGATATAGTATACAGACCATACATCACTATAGGCATAGACCTGTGGAGACCTGCACACCGGTGCACTGGTGCTGGTGGTATAGTATACAGACCATACATCACTATAGGCATAGACCTGTGGAGACCTGCAGACTGGTGCGCTGGTGCTGGTGATATAATATACAGACCATACATCACTATAGGCATAGACCTGTGGAGACCTGCACACCGGTGCACTGGTGCTGGTGGTATAGTATACAGACTATACATCACTATAGGCATAGACCTGTGGAGACCTGCACACCGGTGCGCTGGTGCTGGTGGTATAGTATACAGACCATACATCACTATAGGCATAGACCTGTGGGGACCTGCACACCGGTGCGCTGGTGCTGGTGGTATAGTATACAGACCATACATCACTATAGGCATAGACCTGCAGACTGGTGCGCTGGTGCTGGTGATATAATATACAGACCATACATCACTGCATTATATCCCTGGCACCACTGCACACTGGCACCTGGGTAATGAAGCTTGTCTTATTGTCTTATTGTCTGTCTGATCTGAGGCCTGTGATGAAGGAGTTTGATCACCTGTATATATATATATATATACCTCAATCTCCTTGGTGTATAAGGAGGTCTGATCTGGCGTCCACACTCGAGCAGGTCTGAGTTCTGTATATGGGGCAGGGTCTAGCCTGGGATCTGTAACTGAGTATAGTCTTGGGTCAGTATTTGAGGTCTTGTTTTTAGGGTTGAGCCTCAGTTTTTTTGTGTTTAGGCGTCTGAGACGTGACCTCTATCCATTTAGAGTTTACTGAAGGGGTTTAAGTGTCCAATTTGAGGTTCAAGTTCAAAAATGTTGCAACTTTTTGTTCCCACTATAGAACCTTCTGTTCCTTTCTAGGAGCTCTTAAGGATTAAACATTGTTTCAGATATTTCCTGTGAATGAGCTGATCAGGTGACTGTAAGAAACGTTATATCTGTTATCAGAGGAACGTTCTCCTATCTGCTGTTATCTGCTCCTCTCCTGCCTGCTAAACTGCTCATCTCACTGAGAAGGCTCCATCGTCACTGTATACAGACTCCAGGTCATAGAACTCTATGGAAGGCGGAGGGGGAGCAGGAAGAGGAGTGAGTGAGAAGCCGACAGAAACAGCGTCCTGGAGCAAGTAACAGGTAGATCTCTCTGACCAGAGCTTTATTCACACTTACACTGCTCCCCCCTTGTTGGAAGTCTTACTCAATCTGTTCCTTTTGGAATAGAAATACTAGTTTGACAATAATCCCTGCATTATGTTATTAGGCTCATTAAACAAGTCATGCATGATGTTAAGGGGGCTGCCCCTAGAGGCGCTGTTCTCCTAATTCCATCCTGGAGAATAGATTTGCATATTTCACCTTAGTTCCTGTAGCAGCTTCTCTCTGTGCTTGCTTCTCCCTCACTGGGCTCCTCCTCGTCCCCCTCCCTGTAATCTAATATGTGACTGAGCTAAACCCATTAGATACATCTTTATGATACACTAACAAATCCCTTAGCAGACTGCACTTCACATCCCAACCACTAGGGGTGAATGACAAATAGAGTAGCACAAAATATTATAATCGTATTTATTGGTAGCAAAATAAAAGGGCGGCCTCATCCTGCAATGCTTTCACTATAGTATTTGGTGCGGGGACCGTGGTTGAGGCAGATGTGTCTGAGCTGCAATACCAGACCTGGCCACACACACATGCATGGCAGTGTACAATGTGTGGCCCTTCTGCTGATGGGTGAGGGTCCTGTGGTTGGAGTCCTGCATAAACCCAACGTAAAATTCTGGAAAATAAAAAGTAGCTTCAGTTTCTGTCATTTCTCTGTTAATTCCCTTCACGGCCGGTGCGATGTTCTGCGTCGGATAATGAAGAATCAGACCCATAAACCTGAGTCTATTGCAGAGAAAGCCATTGGGTATCCTCGCCATCATTAATTGTCATTTCTGCCCTGATTTAATCTCGCTACCTTCTTTTTTAGCGCAGGTGATTTTGTCGATTTATTGCCGGCATTAGGCTGCGCCTTGGCACCTCACAGCCGTTCCCACATCCGACCTCTGCAGATGCTAAATCATTACAAGTCACTTTCTTGCATAATTGAAGCCCTTTTACCAAGGCTCATAGCCCAGCGCCTCGGCCAGGGTGGAATACGATTCCGGCGCCGCTTATAAAAGTGCTTGTTTTTAGTTGCATTTAATAAAAGCCAAATATAAAACAGATTTTACTTATGTTTCAGGGGCAGCGAACATTGAATATTAAATCTCAGATGAGATGAGGAATTGATTCGCCGGCGCGAGGGAAAGTAAATGTTATTGCGGGGGAGAGAAGGCGAAAATCTACTGAATGTTGTACAGAGAAGCGCGAGAGTCCGGGCCCCTGAATCTGTAATGGGGCCCCTATTAGTATGTTATATTATAGAGGTAGGTGAGATGCCGGGTGCCCACTCAAGGTCCTGACCTGGTAGTGACGGCGCCCCCCATAGTCATGCCCATTATAAAGGGTTTGGCTGCAGCAGCTATAGAGGAAACTGGAACAATTAACCCTTTATGATACTGTGCTGAGGAGGAAGGGGTTAAGGGTATTATAATTAATTCGGAGGGTTGGAAATGTCTTAATGGCCTTACCCACCCCCAGGGACCTTCCACCAATGTAAGAAAAGGAGGTGTTCATTGTATTTCGGCTCCTACAGCTTGGACACCAGATCCCACCGGCTGTACAAAGTCATGTATAAGATACGGCACTGGGGAACGTCACCCATCTGGGCGTAAATGTGACCTGTGCTTGGTGCTTTGCATTAAATACACAGCCCATTGTTCCTTCTGTGCCCCCCACTTGTCTCGTTGCAAGGGTGTGGATGACAGATTTACCAACTAGTGTGAATAATATGTGTCAATTCCATTTATGCCCCATTTACTCATTGGCTCTATGGGCACTCGCCTACCCCTGGCCCTGATGGGCTCCACACCAGATGTGCCAATGCCACTGAGGACATTATATTTCTCTCCATAGAAGCCATCAGATTACTTATGGCGGGCTGCAGTCCTCTGCTGGACCCTAGAGGAGAGACTATATCAATGGTGCCCTTGGTTGATAATGGAGGGGCTGATTATTTTTGCAATGTTATGGAGCCCATGGCTTCGACCTTTATCCAACTTACCAGCCTACGTGTATGGGCAAAACTCCCTCTCCCATGTGCCCCATTCACAGGACCAGGAGGCACTAGGGGAGGATCACGTGTCCTTGACTGTCTTGGAGGGGATTTAGAATTTTTAATCCCTTTTTATTCACTTTTTTGAAGAGCAATGCACGCCTTGTAGACCCCAGCTCTGCTGACTTTGTGCCAAAAAATGTCCCCTTTCCCTGCAGCCCCTTGTCAGATGATATAAGTGTAGTAGTGCAGGGCCCGTCCACCAGTATTTGGTGCACAGTACAGGGCGCTGCGGTTTGGGCACCTTCTTAATTGGTTGATCCCGGTTCGGGGGATTTAATAGGGGATACGATGTTTAAAGGGAATTTATAATCAGAAAATGGCTAAAGCTTAGGCTCGAGCTAAATTCAGTTCTCGATGCATTTTTGAGCCAAAGCCGGGAGAGGATTCAAAGAGAATGGTTTATACAAAGCGAGAACGTAAATGTCTCTTCCCCGTTGGATCTTTGTCCAGAATTGGCTTAAAATATGCATCAAAAACCTAAAACCTTAACCGCAAACTGAATGAGGATTTCCAGCTTTACTGAACTTTGTTAGAGATTTTCTATTCGCTAAATAGGACTATATATCTATAATACATAGTGTATGACACTGTCAGGGCTCCTAGGACATATATATCTATAATACATAGTGTATGACACTGTCAGGGCTCCTAGGACTATATATATCTATAATACATAGTGTATGACACTGTCAGGGCTCCTAGGACATATATATCTATAATACATAGTGTATGACACTGTCAGGACTCCTAGGACTATATATATCTATAATACATAGTGTATGACACTGTCAGGGCTCCTAGGACATATATATCTATAATACATAGTGTATGACACTGTCAGGACTCCTAGGACTATATATATTTATACTACATAGTGTATGACACTGTCAGGGCTCCTAGGACTATATATCTATAATACATAGTGTATGACACTGTCAGGGCTCCTAGGGCTATATATATCTATAATACATAGTGTATGACACTGTCAGGGCTCCTAGGACTATATATATCTATAATACATAGTGTATGACACTGTCAGGTCTCCTAGGACTATATATATCTATAATACATAGTGTATGACACTGTCAGGGCTCCTAGGACTATATATATCTATAATACATAGTGTATGACACTGTCAGGGCTCCTAGGACTATATATATCTATAATACATAGTGTATGACACTGTCAGGGCTCCTAGGACTATATATATCTATACTACATAGTGTATGACACTGTCAGGACTCCTAGGACTATATATATCTATAATACATAGTGTATGACACTGTCAGGGCTCCCAGGATTCCTCTCTATCTCATTTCTCTAAGGCAAACACCGCCAGTGACAGTGACATGAATGTCTTTGTATCCCCTACTTACAATTTGTTTTTCCAAACTCTGAGTTTAACCCTTCACTGCACTGACACTCTCTTTTTTGCATGTTAACATTTAAAATGATCAAAAAATTTCCTCTTTTTGTCTGTGAGGTTTTTTAGACACAGATGGTGATTATAGTAAAATTAGCTGGTTTTGATGTCTTGTAAATGCTACAAGTCATCACAATACATATCTGTTCCTCATGGTTTTCTAGATCTCAGCTTGCTGCCACTTATTCTTCTTTTTCTAGTCCATGATCAAGTGATGAACATTCAGGGGCATCTAGATCTAGAAATCTGTGAGGAATTGATGCAGAAAGTGTACTGAAACATTGTAGAACTTTATATTATACAAACCATAACATTTGTCTCAATATTCGTTTCAGACTGGACGATTCCTTTAAGTGTGGCCATCTTTATGCATCATCATTATCTACTGTACAGTTCAGTTAGGTCCAAGCTGTGACATAAAATGCATTGTAACTCCTCACACAAGCCCAATATGACACTTTGTTACACTATATGATACATTACACTGTATGATACATTGTTACACTAATCAAATCAAATCAAATCAAAAAAGCTTTATTGGCACGTCCGAATAGATATTTGGCATTGCCAAAGCTAGTAAAGTGGGGGGGGGGGGAGTTGGATTCCGGTGGGTGAGTGGTGGGGGTGGGGGGGGTGGTTTGGGTTATAACAGTCCGTGGAGTCTCATCTTCCTCTTATTTGGTGACAGCTGGACACGTATTGGGCAGCGATCTCCACAGTGGCCTCTTCTTCTCCCAGTAGGATGTAGAGTTTCCTCTTCTCGTCTGCAGATATGAAGTCTGGGATGTGGGCAGAGAGTCTTTGGTAGTAGACGGCCCTCACAGCTGAGTATTATATGATACATTATTACACTATACGATAAATTGTTACACTATACGATACATTGTTACATTATATGACACATTATTACGCTATACGATACATTATTACACTATATCATACATTGTTACATTATATGACACATTGTTATTACACTATATGACACATTGTTATTACACTATATCATACATTGTTACATTATATGACACATTGTTATTACACTATATGACACATTGTTATTACACTATATCATACATTGTTACACTATATAACACATTGTTATTACATTATACGATACATTGTTACACTATACGATACATTACACTATATAATACATTGCTATTACCCTATATGATACATTGTTATATTATACGATACATTATTATTATACTATACGATACATTACACTATACAATAGAATGACTAGTTCCGGGTGGGATTCGCTTCCTTTTCAAATTGTTGTTTGTAAATATCTGTTTCCTAGAATTACCATTATTTTCCTTTAATTCACTGGTAAATATCTTTAAGTATCTCTTCGCCTCTTACTTAGGACTTCTGATATTTTTGTGTCTGTTTTTCTTCCTTTGCTTTTGTGTTTCTTATTTTTTTCTCCTCCATTTAAAGAGATACAAAGTTACAAATAAAAGGGAACATTTCTGAACAAGCCTGTGTCCGTGGCTCCATCCGGTGGTGAATACACATAATGCAGGTGATTTCTCAGGTTTAATAGGCACTTGCTGTGAATCACTGGATCATTGTACTGTGGGAAGGTCTGAAGACCAGAGAGCCGCACATCTCCACCTCCTCGGTACCTCAAAGAACCGGGAGACTTTTATCCTGTAAGACTTGTCCTCTATCCCTGTAGTTCAGGACATGTAACGGCTGCAGTGTCAGAGTGTAAGTGCGAGGTGTTCAAGTACAAACCAATATGGGATTAATCAGATATAAAATGTAGGACAAATGGATAAGAGGTCGGGATGTCTCAGACCCTTTATTATATCACAGATCTCATTGGCATTGCTGCGATCCTAAGGCCGAGGTCTCACATTGCAGAAACCCAACTTTTTTTCTTGCCGATTTTGCTGCGGTTTGTTGAGCCAAAGCCCAGAATCAATTGAGCAGGAGGGAGAAGTCTAAGAAGCTTCCTAGATATTCCCATTCCTTGCAGAAACACATCATGTAGTGTCCTGGCACCGAAGATCCACAGAGTTTTATACCTATAGGAAACCGCCAGCATTTCTGTAGGAATAATTGCCATGATGGAATATTCCAAATACACAGCGGGTTTGGACATTGCAGCATTTCAGTTGTGCACATTTTTCTGCAATGTGTGGATGAGATTTGCTAATCCCATCTAATCCCATCTACACATTGCAGGAAAAAAATCTGCAGCGGAAATGCTAAATTTTTGAAGATTGCAGCGTGTCCATTATATGCACGGAAATGCTGACGGTTTCCCTATAGGTATAAAGCTCTGCAAACCTTCTGTGAAGTGTTGCAGGAATAACCAGGGTGCGTTTTTGCTGCAGTTTTCCCTGCAGCGCTTTTTGGCTGTGGTTCGCTACGTGGGGCCTTGGTCTCAATGGGGTTGTCTAGGCATTGGACAAATCCCTGGGGCTCCTGTGACTGCCATTGCTGTCCCTTTGGGTGCCGTGTGTGACCACCGAGGCCAATAAGTGACCACAGCAGCTGCAGGACCTGGTGATGCCAAGGAGTGATGCATGCCCAAACTGACTGCGGCACCAAACCCTGCAGCGCTGGAGACAGGCGAGGGCTTTCTTTTTTTCATGCTTCACCTTCCCCAACCCCTCTGGGATTTATCCATTTCCTTGAAACCCCTTTAAGGAATTTTCAACTCTTTGTGGCCCGGCAATATTTGGTTGCAGGTAGGATTTGTTGCCATGTAGCCCTACCCTATTCAATAGAGCTGAGCTGCAATACCAGACACGGCCTCTGGACATGGGTGGCGCTGTTTCTTTTGCAATTTCAGATAACCCCGTGCAGTAAGCCGCAGCTGTATACTACCACAGCCGGTGATATAGTATACATGCCATCGTGTGTATTGCTACAACCTTAGAGGAAAGCCAATGAAACGTTTCAGCGATTCCGCTCCCTGGTCACATAAGTCGCTGCCGGCTCTGATTGATAATAATTTGTTCTATTGAAAGTCTGAAGACAAAAAAGATTAAAGCTTGACATGGACGGCACCGGCCGCAGCCTTAAAGGTAATAGCGGGTCCTGATGGGTGAAGCAAAATCCGGGCTGGTAATAAAGAAGATGCAATGCCGAATCCATAAGAATCACGACCATCAGTCCGAGCGACGGCCGATATATCGCAATCACATGGTAATAGACCAGAGAAAACGAAGACTGGACCTAGTCACACTATGGCCGCGCTGTCCGGGCTCGAATAGCCGAGAATTCCCTAATATTACACCCAACAGGATCTTAAAGGGGTGGTGTAATATTCTGCAGCGGACTCTGTGGCTTATTGATGTACAGTCCATGCCGATCCCCGGCGCCGAGTGTCATCTCCAGCTAATGAGACAACCCAACCATCCCAGGGTCAGCGGGACAGTCCTGGATTTTGGGTCCTGTCCCACTGTGCGCCCTGACTATCAGTACACGAGGACATGTAGACCGCTCAGGGGTAAAGGGACGAGGTGAGCGTCACTCATCTGTTTGCATTTTACTATGTGGGGGAGTTGGGGAACAATATAATGTATATGGGGCATTATACCATGGGGGTCACTGAAGGGGCATTATATTGGGTGGTGGGGAATTGCATTAGGTTCAAATCTGCCCCCAGGTTATTGTTCGGACGCCAAATCGCAGACACACACTGACACTGGCAGCCCCTGCTGGCTATAATGGGGTCCACCAGGCGTCCCCCCATATTCAAACAAAGTAGTAGAGAGAAAAGTCCTCTGTAGACTCTGGCGCAGGTGTGACCCCGACCTTAGGGAAGAGTATAATGCCCCCTATATATTATACTATGGGGGTCACTACAGGGGCATTATATTGGGTGGTGACCCCAGCCATGGTATATTGCCCCCTATATATTATACTGTGTGAGGGCACTTAGGAGGCGCCATCGCTGTGTGTTACACAAAGGACCCTATTACTATATGGAGTACAGGGGGTCGGTGTCCTATAGGGTTATGGGTGCAGGTATCATACTATATATCATACACATATTTGCAGATTTCCCCCGGTTTCTGTCCTTGTCATGTGACTTTAAAGACCTGAAGACTCTCATGGAACGTATTTGTGTATTTTCTCATCATATATTAGATAATGATCGCCCTTCTCTATGTAATATGATAGTGAAACCTGCCGTGTGATCCATCCCATAACCAATCCCAAATGGTAGAGCTGGCAGTGACTGGGACATCTATAGGGGACTGTCTGCAGCCTTGACCTTATATCAGACTATTCCTGCAGCGATCAGATTCACTTTACATTCTTTATAAACTTCTCACCTTGTCCTAACACTATCACAGAACTCTCCTGAGACTTGTTCTCCTCTTCACTACTGTTTTAGGCTGTTTTTTTACTGCTCTGCAGCCAAAGCACATTGGTAAATGCATTAAACTGAAGCTTTGCAGCCCTTGCACATTGTGCACAGCTTTCTATCTATGAGAGGCAGCAGAGTGACCTGCACCTTACACCAGAGATTGTGCGCCCTCCAGTGGCAGAAGATTCCAAGGACAACATTCTGCAGCTCAATGGAAGATTCTAAGTGAAGCCGCTGCCATCTAGTGGACACTTTAGAGAAGGCAGCCAGCACAACATCCAATCATTCCCTACCTTGGAATCTATTTTTAATTTTTTTTCTTTAAGGAATTCTTTAAACAATGTAATAACTCATTTTAAACAACAGAAAGACCCTCTTGTGTCTGTTAAACAATAAATGAATGAATCATTTCGGGAGCGCTCATCAGTCCTATCAATTTCCAGGTAACTCCGTACTAGTTTTGATTCATTCTAGAGACTCCAACTACCAGAGTAACTCCGGCTCCAGGTTCCAGCACATTACTGCACCTACACAGAAGCATGGATACGATGGTCAAACATGACAGTGAGATCATGGGGTGCCCAACAAGGCAGTGGTGTAGAGTACGGGGCCCATGGCTAGCTGGACATGGCCGGAGCCCTGGACCACCATGTTAGCAATCAGGAAATGTCTGATTTCCCCGACTCTTATACATACTGCTAAATGGAGAGGGGCCTGGTGATCCTTGATAGGCTGCAATTAACATGACAACCACTGGATGGCGACGCACACACATAATAGCAGATCATCTCGAGACAGAGCATCACTAATTCATGTTGTCTTGAAAAGCCGGTGAATTTGCATCACACACCTTGGAATCTCTCAATCTAAGTTTGGCGCGACACTTCTGTGATCACCGGAGACTGATGGAAATAAGGACACGTGTACAATGCACTAGTGTTTTTATTAACAAAAATCATAATAATCATTTACCTGAATTACACTGTGATTTACCGATAAAATAAAAAAAATAGTCAAGTCCTGATTGTCTTCCATAATGCCCAAATTCCCGACTGTTCCATTATTTGGAGCATTTATTCACGATTACACAATAATATTAACAAAGTAAAATTCCACCAAGTGAAGGATCTGCGTTATGTGCGGGGAATCGCGGACTTTGCAGTGTAAAAACAAGATCTATAGATATGACGTGTCCTGGAAGGCCGAGGCGTCCGCACGTGTCCATGGCGGCCTCCGGCGTCCGGGCGTCTAAACTGTAAACAGGAAAACTATGTGCAAATTAATCAATATGGCAAATATATTAAATCTTATATCTGCTGACGAGAGACTGAGGTCGAGCTCCAGTATACCCAGGAAGAGAGAAAATGCAAAGCCATCGATCCCATACACTCACTCACACTGCTATACCGCCATATAGTGCTGAACTAAAAGTGCTGCAATCCCATCACAATCTCATGCACTCACATATACTGCCATCCAGTGCTGAACTACAGGTACTGCAAACCCATCGATTCCATACGCCCACATACACTGCTATACCGCCATCTAGTGTCAAGCTACAGGTACTGCAATCCCATACACTCACATATACTGCTATACTGCCATCTAGTGCTGAGCTACAGGTACTGCAATCCCATACATTCACATACACTGCTATACTGCCACCTAGTGCTGAGCTACAGGTACTGCAATCCCATACATTCACATACACTGCTATACTGCCACCTAGTGCTGAGCTACAGGTACTGCAATCCCATACACTCACATACACTGCTATACCGCCACCTAGTGCTGAGCTACAGGTACTGCAATCCCATACACTCACATACACTGCTATACTGCCACCTAGTGCTGAGCTACAGGTACTGCAATCCCATACACTCACATACACTGCTATACCGCCATCTAGTGCCGAGCTACAGGTACTGCAATCCCATACACTCACATACACTGCTATACTGCCATCTAGTGCTGAGCTACAGGTACTGCAATCCCATACACTCACATACACTGCTATACTGCCACCTAGTGCTGAGCTACAGGTACTGCAATCCCATACACTCACATACACTGCTATACTGCCACCTAGTGCTGAGCTACAGGTACTGCAATCCCATACACTCACATACACTGCTATACCGCCATCTAGTGCTGAGCTACAGGTACTGCAATCCCATACACTCACATACACTGCTATACTGCCACCTAGTGCTGAGCTACAGGTACTGCAATCCCATACACTCACATACACTGCTATACCGCCATCTAGTGCTGAGCTACAGGTACTGCAATCCCATACACTCACATACACTGCTATACTGCCTCCTAGTGCTGAGCTACAGGTACTGCAATCCCATACACTCACATACACTGCTATACTGCCATCTAGTGCTGAGCTACAGGTATTGCAATCCCATACATTCACATACACTGCTATACTGCCATCTAGTGCTGAGCTACAGGTACTGCAATCCCATACACTCACATACACTGCCATCTAGTGCTGAGCTACAGGTACTGCAATCCCATACACTGCTATACCGCCATCTACCGGTAGTGCTGAGCTACAGGTACTGCAATCCCATACACTCACATACACTGCTATACTGCCATCTAGTGCTGAGCTACAGGTACTGCAAACCCGTCACAATCTCATACACGCACATATACTGCTATACTGCCATCCAGTGCTGAACTACAGGTACTGCAAACCCTCACGATCCCATACACTCACATATACTGCCATCCAGTACTGAACTACAGGTACTGCAAACCCATCGATCCCATACGCCCACATATACTGCTATACTGCCATCTAGTGCTGAGGTACAAGTACTGCAATCCCATACACTCACCTACACTGCTATACGCCATCTAGTGCTGAGCTACAGGTACTGCAATCCCATCACAATCCCATACACTCACATACACTGCTATACTGCCACCTAGTGCTGAGGTACAAGTACTGCAATCCCAGCACAGGATATTGTCAAAGTGACCATTCTCTTACAACTCGATCATTTCTGAGCAGCGAATATTATTGATACGGCGCATTATAGACTGCAGATTATTTACATGGAAGAATTAATGCAATAGCAATAACTGAACTGATGGACACAACAATGGTGGTGCAGAACCTTCATCTGGTGCAGGTCCGCTCCCCGCCCCCTACTCTCCCTTGACTCCACACCTAGTCTCACATTGTAATTCCTTGTAGCCCTTGAAGGCTGAGCTAGTAAAGCTGGTTGATAGCCGGGGCTGGCAGTGCTGCGGGGGCTGAGCAAAGGCCACAACCAGCACCAGAAAGACCTTTATATCCAGATGTGGCCACCAAATCTGAGCAACGTCTACTAAATGAAAAGCAATATAATAAGGCAACATGGTAGAAAAATCCCTGACAGGTTTGCAGTTTATAAAACAACCACTAGGTGGCCCCGCACAGACATATAAGATAGATATCGTGTGACAGAGTATCACAAAATCATGTTGTTTTTTTAGAACGATGGTTCTCCTGCTCCACATGTCAGGATGGGCCGTCTGTATATAAATCTCACTATGGGATCTACGGAGCTTTGCAAACTTTTGCATCAAACTTTTGCAAGGAGTTAAGAGAAAAATATAGGATTTCCCTGGACTTGCGCAGCGTTTGTCCAGCGCAGGTCACTTGTGAATGATTAATGACCAGACAGCGCTGGAGAATGGGGAGCACCAGGTTATTGTGGCCCCTGTCTGACCCGCCACAACCTAAACAGCAGCAGGATTAGATCTCTGGGACCTTCTGTGCCCAACTGAGCCGATGCGGTTACACAAAGCAGCACAAGGATCCTTTTAGATGTTCAGGACTGGGCTCATACTCCAATCTAACCTTGAAATTTCCCCCATTGGTAAAGCCATTGCAGATGTAACCACCAATATGATGTGGCACGGGTTGTCTAGCAGGAGCCTCAATGGCACTTAGATCTGTTGTAATCTTAGGTAGAAGAAAGTAGAAAGCGGCCGCGGCTGAACACTTCCCATTAGCATACTGCTTATACAGACAAAGCTTACAGAGAATATTTCACCAATTTTGGCTCATCTCCACTGATTCTGGTGCAGTTGGAATTTTTTTCTTTACCCCTCCCCATTCCTGAGCAATTAGTGCAGTTAGTTTTGGTGCCGGATAACTAGACTCCCTAATGACAAGTGGATGCAGGAATAAGAAAGGGGGTGTGGCTCTGCCTGCCTCTGATTGGACAGTGTCAGCTCAGTGTGAGCTCTGAGTCACGCCTCCTTGCCATGAGGGAGTCTAGTTGGCATATCAGGCACCAAAACTAACTGCACTGATTGCTCGGGAATGGTGGGGGCTAGAGAAAAAAAATCTAATTGTGCTGGGATTGGTGAAAGATCCTTCTTAAATTATTAGGAATTCTGTAACACTGGGCTTGGGCCAGGAGCCTGAAGTCTAAAAAAATTATAATTTACTAAAATATTGACCTATGTATTTCCTCAGAGGCGCTCCACCCAGAGCCGTTTATGATCTAGCCATCTCTGGGACTCGCCAACCTAGAGAACCTAAAGCCAATGAGCCCGGCTGTATCAGAATCTTAAGATCGTGCGGCATCTTCTTACACAGATTACAGCTCTACAATGTGGTGAAGACTCTGTTCACACCTGCACTACAGCCTCAACAAACTGTAAATCAAATCAATAGCACAAGTGAATAGAATTAATGTCTTCTCTCTTATTGGAGAAAAATGCTCTCTTCTCCAGTTTTCTGGCTCTTTTACTCTTCTCCCTTCATCCTAAACTCTTCACTTATGAAATCTGTTGAAGGATCAACATCTATAAAAGTCTATGGAAACAGGGGGCGAGGCGGCAGGAGAGAGAAGCAGAGACGTGCAGCTACCTAGTAAGTTTTCTATCACACCCCAAGTGCTTTATTCACATGGTGTTGTCCCTGCACGGATCAGCTGTACGGAGGAGCATCCTGGCTATGTACTATACAGTGCACAGAGCTATTGAAACCAATGGGAGCCAAGCTGCAGTAAAGGCACCCGGTCACTATGCAGCTCCATGCACTGTATAATGCAGGGACCAGACGCCCACCGGCAGTGATTTATGCAGGGGCCGGCTGTCAGCACAACACTGATTAGATATTTATATAACCCGTATCCTATACGGTGCTGCTGCATCCCCTGAGTGAGTAATAAGAGAGTTATGGACCAGAATCTTCTGTGGTCTCCGTGTCTGGGAGACATTATAGCAGCAGTCACCAGGCACAAGCTCAGGAACAAATGAGCATTAGACCCGGAGCCTGCACAGGGACGACCTGCTAAAGGTGAAGCCTGAGCTCTGCAAGAACCAACCTCTGCAGCCCGGTCTGTAGCATTCACAAGGCAGACATTGTATTTCTAGGCTGCATTTCACACCTGACTCACTGAACTGTACTTAGAGGACTTTTCATCCCCTCCACCAGATCTAGTTCTCATCTGTGAATAGTCTTCCTTCCACTGATTCCAGCACAATTGGAATTTTCTTTCTCGCCCTCACCATTCCTGAGCAACAAGCGCAGTTAGTTTTGGTGCCTGATTTACTATTTAAGCTCTGTAATGTCAGGTGGGCGGGGTCAAGCAGGGGGAGTGACTCAGAGCTCCAATCAGAGGCAGTGTCAGAGCTCCGTCACACCCCCTTGTCTGGTCCTGCCTGACCCCGTCCTCATAACAGTACAGAGACTAAATAGTACATTAGACACCAAAACTAACAGCATTGATTGCTCAGGAACGGCGGGGGCTAGAGAGAAAATCCCAACTGCGCCAGAATCAGTGCGGCAATGACTATTAATTGATGTAAAGATTTGGAGGTGGTGAAAGGTCTTCAATAAAGACAAAACTAGAGATAGAATCTGATTTAGGCTTATTATGGCCTCATGCTTTAATTTAGGAAGTGACCGTTCCAGATCCAATAACCCATCGTGTGTCTACAGTCACTGTGAGGAGCGGAGTGTCCATGGATGACGCAGGGGAACGACTGAAGAATAAAGTTTGTTCTGTAGTCTGTTACCATGGAGAAGCGGGAGATACAATGTGGTCTTAGTTGCAACATTGTTTCATTTTTTTATGTATTTTTATTAGTTTGTTGCACTTGTGCAGTCACTTTGGATTTTAGATTCACTATCACTACCCCATAGAACTACTTGTGAGGACTAGTCTTAAAGGGATTGTGGCATTGCATCCCCCATCATGTGATAAGTGTCAGGTCATTGGGGATCTAACCAGTGGGACCCCCAGGGATCAGGATAAAGGGGTCCCCCTAAATTTGTGTCCATCCCTCCAATGGCACTGCCAGGACTACAATCTCCGACCAAATGGAGCAGCAGTCATGTTAGTCATTCACAAGGGGACTTGAGGGGGAGTTTTGTGTCCCCGTTCCCTTCACCACTGACGTGATCAGGACTAAACGTCTGTAATAGCACAAGTGCGTTATAGGGGATCTCTGCTGAGCGACATGTCCTTGTTATTCGGATATGTAATTGGGTCTCTCTTGGATATATGGAGTAGGTGGGCCCATAAAGGTGATTTTACACACAGCAATTTTTGGAACAAATGCAACCAGAGATCTTGACCCAAAGCTGGAAAAATAAATGCAAAAAATTGCATCAAAAACTGCAGTGGCGTTTTCCAAAAATTGCTGTGTGTAAAACCACCCTAAAGAATACAAAGTGACGCCCCTACTATATACCCTAGGAAAGCTTAGGAAGGACGTAGCAATGAATTCTGAGATAGCCGAGGCCGGTTACGTCACCTACACAGTGGAAGGAACCGGCGGTGCACAACCCCTTTAACCATGAGCTGGCCAAGGGTCACCGAGGTCTTTGCTGTAGGTTGACTCTTGCCGTTAATCTTATATATGAGACAGCTATAGGGTCACCTTCACGCACGTGTCTCGCTTATATCTAGATACAAGAATGTTTTTTTGCAATACTTTGCTTTTCTTATCTGGAAGTGCGTCATGTTTTGGGGTCAATTCAGTCGACGCAGACGAAACTTATTCCACATCTACAGCAGACCTCTCATCCCTTCCCCAGCTCGTCATCCTCTGTTACCTGCTGCCCCATTGATTCTGGTGTAGATGAGATTTTTTTTTCTCTAGCTCCCACCATTCATGAGGAGTATCTTCAGTACCCACTTATGCTCTTCTAGGGCAAGTGGGTTGGACTAGACAAGGGGGCAGGTTTCGGAGCGCTCAAGCATTGTCCAAACAGAGAGCCCAGAGTAACGCCCACTTGTCCAGCTTCTACCTGACAACAGAACTAACCGCAGTGAATTTTCTCTAGCCCCCGCCCTGCCTGAGCAAAGTCCATCGAGTGGCCCATTACAGGATCCAAGGAGCTGGAGTCGGTGGTGAAGGGTCCCCATTAATAAGGTCTTTTTTTATATTTTAATTTTTGAAAGCTTACAGAACTTTCTGCAAAACAAGGTCACAAATCTGTCCTTCCAGTTTATTCACATGCAGGCATACAATTAGATATTCTGCTGGTTCAGGGTCCATAAGGCACATCATGGTTTTACTGTAGTGCAGTAAAGTGCATTGCATTAGAGGAGTTAAGGGAACGTCCCTCAGTAAAGCCCTGTCGACAGATTTCAAGTACCAGCCAGCAGAATTGTGAGTGAAGCTCTGGATGTAAATTTATGCAGAATTACTAATAGTTAGCAAATGGAAACTTAGGCAGAGAGTCTGATACTACACCAGGTTTATCACAGTGACTGATGCTGGATTATAGATTATACTGCCTAGGTTTATATCACCTTTTAGTTGGCCAGAATTTTATGGCACACATTTGATACATTGTGGCACAAATAAACCACGCCCCCTTTTTACAAGCGTCCACGCCCACCTGTCTAGCAAGTCAATACATTTTATCCAAAACCAAATGCACCAAATTGTATTGGCACAGCCACAGCGGTAACTCCGGACCGGTAACTTATTCATTAAATCCAATTATACAGGACAATGATCATCGATACAATTTTTTTTTTACACATCTTATGTAAACTGGGGATCTGCCGACAACAAGACAGACCGTACAGTGAAGAACGACTCAATGTCTGAACGTACTCAATGGCTACTTACAGTAATGAGCAGCGATCGCCCTGCTAGATCAATGATCGACACGCGGACAGATCGGCCCATGGACAGAATAGGACTGGAAAATGGTGTGGAAGGTGAACCTAAGCTTTAAATCGATCGACGTGCAGAGGAGATCAACGTTATCGAGAAGATACATTGTATCTGTTGTCGAAAAGAATTCCATGAAGTGATCACAAATCAAAGAGAAATGGAAAATAAGCAACATTGTATAAAAAAGTGTCTACAGTCTAATATTCATTTCTATCTCACTCAAGACCATCATCGTATGTCCTGAATTAAAAAAAATTAACATAAAAAGTGGATTTAATAGAATTTTTAAAAAAATCAGGATAATTGTTCGGACGTATTGACAGCTTTCCAGCAAGACCCCAATGACTTAGACTCCCCGCGGCCGATCCTGCTCCGCAATGGGGGAGACGTATAACAATGTATCAGAGGCTTTCTGCCAGGTTCTATATGGCCCATACATATAGATTCAATGTCCCATGTAACCTTCTATGAACCCTGGTAGGATCTACAGACAAGGCGCCCCCTACAGGGTCACAAACTTACTGGATAGTCACGATATGTCGTCATTCATTTTACTTTCCGCTTAGAAATGCATTCATTACAGTAATGAATATCTGCGTTGAGAACCAGTGTCTTTGGTAACCAATTCCAAAAATTTCCACAGTTTAACTTTTATGTGTCTGTTCATCAAGAGATGTTGTCTTGGTTTCGTCTTGGCACGGTTAGCTGTTCGTAGGTGGGGAGCGTGCTGCTAGAGAGGTTGTTGTTCCCGTTGTTCAGGGAGTTGCTCCGGTGAGGGGTCCGGCTGGCAGACTGAACGCCTTGCTGGTTTGAGACAAGATGGTGAAGCATATCGGTGATGAGATTGAGTTTATGGTCCATCTGGGTCACCTAGGAACACAAGAAAACCATTAAAGGCGGGGGAAGATCTTACTCCATACTGTACAAGTGTCATATAGGACAAAAGAGGAGAACGATATGGCGCCGCTATTGTCCATGAGCGGGATCTAATATCGTAATCCTGGAAATGGGTGGACTGGAAGAATACAAGAGAGAAGGAGAGAAACCAAGAGCCAAAAAAAAGAGAGAAAACGGGGGAAAAGAATGAAAAACAAAAACAGAAAAGACGAAAGGGAGAGAAGAGCGTGTCGTGAGAACGGATATATGTGTAAACAGAGCGTGCACGTTATACAGACAGATATACTATATAGAGTGGAACCAGTGGGTGTCAAGAAGTTACATTGTATCTGTAGCCAATCCTTTATACTTCTCTTTAGAGAAGACCCCGCACTTTCTGAACAACACAGGTTCATAGTCCCCTAATCAGATCCTAAATGTAGACTCTCCCAATGAGGTCTTGGGGCTCTTCCACCTCTTACTATTATTGGTGCACCTTGGTATTGGTATTGGCACCTTGGTATTATTGATGCACCTTGGTATTGGCACCTTGGTATTATTGGAGCACCTTGGTATTGGCACCTTGGTATTATTGGTGCACCTTGGCATTGGCACCTTGGTATTATTGGTGCACCTTGGCATTGGCACCTTGGTATTATTGGTGCACCTTGGTATTGGCACCTTGGTATTATTGGTGCACCTTGGCATTGGCACCTTGGTATTATTGGTGCACCTTGGTATTGGCACCTTGGTATTATTGGTGCACCTTGGTATTGGCACCTTGGTATTATTGGTGCACCTTGGTATTGGCACCTTGGTATTATTGGTGCACCTTGGTATTGGCACCTTGGTATTATTGGTTCACCTTGGTATTATTGGTGCACCTTGGTATTGGCACCTAGGTATTATTGGTGCACCTTGGTATTGGCACATTGGTATTATTGGTGCACCTTGGTATTGGCACCTAGGTATTATTGGAACACCTTGGTATTGGCACCTAGGTATTATTGGTGCACCTTGTTATTGGCACCTTGGTATTATTGGTGCACCTTGGTATTGGCACCTTGGTATTATTGGTGCACCTTGGTATTGGCACCTTGGTATTATTGGTGCACCTTGTTATTGGCACCTTGGTATTATTGGTGCACCTTGGTATTGGCACCTTGGTATTATTGGTGCACCTTGGCATTGGCACCTTGGTATTATTGGTGCACCTTATAGATGCCATAGAATAAACAACATTGTAACAGACTCTTTGTAAAACAAATCTAACACAATATGACTTTCAATGTAACAAATGTGCTGAAATCCGATTTCCTTTTCCGTCCTAAAAGGTGAACTAGCGCCTGGTATCTCGGCTTATCTACTCGGCGGCCTTATCTGCTTCTCTTACCTTGTCCTCTACACGGTTCAGCCTCGACCCAATCGTGTTATTTCCTCGATCTTTCACCTTATCTGGATAATAACAATAAAGATATAGAGTTTACAAACAGGAAAGAGAAAATTTGTTCCAATTTACATTTGCCATTCACCAAAACAAATCTGAAGCAGAAAGAGTCATCCGATGTGTCCAGGGAGGACAGGGAAGTGCAAAGTGTTTGGCGAAGAGTCAAAGTGGGAATCTGGTGAGAATTTTCGTCCATCGGGCCATAGGCTGTGTTGGGTATCGCAGGTTCTGCCCTATCGAGGAGCAATTCCAGAGACTCTCAAAGGATATACAAGGCGCTGCCAAAATGATGGAGACATCTAAGGAAGGGCCAACAGAGCCCGACCGATCCCATCATCGGCCATCCAATATGGAAACTGCGCCTTGTCGGACATGAAAGAAGTCCCATATACAGAGGTAAGAGGAGCATGTGATGGGTTGGTCTTCTGTACTTGTGGCCAATGGTAATGTCTATAATATAACCCCCATGATTTTATAATGTTATAACATCCACGTTACAGGACGGAGCTCAGTCTGTTACCTGATCCAGAAAGAAACAGCGAGGGCTTCCCCAAGGACTGGTCCAGTCTGTAGAAAAGGAGAAGAGATAAAATCAGTAAATATTCCATAAAATACCGGTTACAGTATTGGCATTCAGAAGACTGGTCACCTATCAGCAAGGTCAGAGCCCCAGCAATGGTTAACAGGAAGGGTGGCCATATTGGTTGTCACCTCCACATTCACTACTAATGACAAATGGATTAGATGATGCAGAGAAAACGATCATCAGATTACGAGAAGCCGATGCAAAGGTGGATTGACAACCAATATGGCCGCTGGTCCTGTTGTCACGATTGCAAAAACGGTCAAGGCAACAGAATCGGCAAACTGTGGACATGACCTTTGAGATATACAGTATATGGGTGGAAACATACGGATATTGATTGATGGAGATAGGTCCCCACCAAAAATCCCCCTAAGCCTCTTAGTGACTGGAGCTCAGTGCGTTGTGTGACCGGTACTCCATTCATTTTATGGGGTTGTCAATGTGGACGGAGACTACAATCCCAGGAGTCACATAGGAGTCACACAAGGACACTGCAGACTTTGTTCTCCGACCTCCTGATCACTAAGGAACATGACATTCAGACCCCCGGTGAAACCTCTTTAATGCCATATGTCCCTTGTTCAAGTGAACGGAACCAAAAATATTCTGCACACTAAATAAAATCCTAATAATGGTGTAATATAAAAAGGACACGTGGTATATAAAACCTCTCACCCCTCCCCTCCCCCCTCCCAGCAGGAAAGGACCTTATACCAAGGTGACCCTGTAAGAAGTAGAAACGTCTTCTGTTAATAAAACGGAAGAAACTTGCTGAGCACCTTCTCTGCAGCTCCTTGATCCTGACCATCAGATTAAGATGACCTTGCGAGTATTGCTCAATGACATCGCGTACATCATAGGGCTTCCTGGCTTGCTGCAAATAAGAAAGAGGAAACAAGGCGTGATCAATGCGACGAGGGTCAGGGGAGGAAATGGGGAAATTCTTGTAAAAAATCAGAGCCGGTCTGTAATTAAAACCACAAGAGATAACGGCGGGAAATCGCAGGACAAGAACTTCTAAGCAGAGGCTGGGTGAGGGAGTCGGAGAAATAAAGTCTTACAAAATTAGATCTATAACTTTACAAAGATCGACTCTGACTGTAGCGATCCGTTATCTAATGTGTGGCCGTATAGACGAGAGCGATTGTGCAACGTTACATATGGTTACAGCCTATGATGGGGTATCCAGATACTTTGTGTCAAGGCTCAAGAACACGGAATGAGAACTCTACAGATATCCAAGTAGAAGACCCACCAATTGGCCATACACATTAGATAAATCTTGGCCAACTTGCAAAATTCAGTGGTCTACCCACTGTTCTCTTGAAGACAGATATTGGAGAAGATCGGGATCGAGCAGTTCTAGAGAGATCTGCCAGTGTCTTACTCCTCTCCACTTTGTAGAATACACATGTTAGGCCAAGTTGAGGACACTTCTTTATAGGGGGTCAGAAGAGACATCTGAAGGAGCCATCTGGCCAGTCTAAGCCTTACTGATTTACCGCAGATCCTCTCGTAACGTGAAGGAACGCACCTGGAACTTTTTCTTCGCCACAAAATATTGCATTCGTCGGATGACTTTTATTGCCGCTCGGTGATGCTCTCTTAGCCTGCGACAAGACGAGTGGACGGTTTATAATCCATGGCCATAAAGCTGGCGATAAAACATTTACAATGGTGTGCCGTAAACCAACATACAAGTTCTTACTCTGATATGTGAGTGATTGGCGTCAACAACGTATCTCCTTCCATATCAAGATCATCCGTGAAACTGCTTGTCCTGATGAAGGGTCCCGAGCCGACATCTAACAGCCCAAAGGTCTTTTTGGTTACTGTAAGGGTTAACGCATGACAGGGTTAATAGATTTTACAATGATTTTGTAGTCAGGTCACCATCCCCCTCCCTTCTGTTTCTAAGCCAATAGAATGGGTTACATTTTTAAGCAATAGGCGCGAATAAGCAAAGTAACCAAGAATGTCATGTGACCACCCCTTTAATTTACAGAAAAAGCAAACCAAGTTTATCTTGTGCTGTAGATTATATTATAGTCAAGAGCTGGACCCAAAATTCGGAGCTGAAATCTCCCAGCATTCCTTATTAGCTTTGTGGATTTGCATTCTGGATTGTGCACTGGATTCCGGGAAACACCAACTGCAACATTGTAACATTTGGCAAGGCTTCGCTCACACCTCAGTCCTGGGATTTCTGCTTTGCATGCATCACAGATTTGCAGTTTGCACTGTATATATATATCTAGCACATTACCTGTATTCTCATATGCCTCCACCGAATAGCCATCATTCTTCCGGTCATCTGTAACATGGTCGTATGTGATATGTGGAATGTTTAGCATCTTCTCGGTGGTTCCTTCCTCCTTCTCAGTTCTGATTTTCTTCCTCTTGACCTAGAAATATAGTCATACATATAAACATTGGAAGGAGAGCAAGCCGGGATCTAAAACACCAGAAGGATTTGATAGAGAATGTATACTGGAAAATTGCAGAAGTTTTCAATGTACAATGAATCCCATTTGTCTCTGGATACTTTGTCTGAGACTGGACAACCCCTTTAACCGCTGCTATGAAAGATTCTGGTGAGCAAAAACAGGGGTCCCAACAGTACAACCATCTAAAATTCAAGGGCCACCAATTTTATTACAGTGGATATAAACAAATTCAATATATTATTGTGCAAAAATCCGGAAAGGCTGCAGTTCACACACAAGCACTATGTGGTATATATAGTAGCCAAGAGGACAGATCTGTATCTACATGGCCGCCTTGTCCGTCAGTCTGGCCAGAGATACCAGGACATGTTGGTCTTGTGCACTCCCTTTAATCCCTCAGTAATTCCTGATACATCAAATACAATTCCTTATCGTTTAGATGAAATCTGAGCAATCCATACAATGACCAGGAACCGGGTTACTTTACCATGACAGTTTTCTTTGGTTTTGGGCTTGGGGACATGACGTGGTGACTTCGCGGCGCCTTCCTGATATACATTTTCCACGTTACAGATTCTGGATTTTCCGTGGCATAACACCTCCAGGCTGTCTGTAGACAGAAGACGCAACATCAGTCATCTCAGAGACATCAGGTCGGATCTGTCAACACAATTCCCCAATGGAGCAAAAATAATGGGGAATCCCAAAAACAGAGCAGACCCCTAAATATTGTCAGGATCGGTGGGGGATTGAAGACCCCGAATATTTTCTGCTACTCAGGTCAGTTCGGGCTTGTTTAACAGTTGGGTAACTTTTGGTGGAGAATAATTTAAGGGCAAGTCTACAAAATGACAGCATGTGGGGTCAGTCTGCTGCATGTAAAGCCAACATGATATTGTACGATACGGGTCTCATTGTAACTAATGGACTTCTTTAGCCCTCGCATCCACCATGGACCACCCGCCATATATTTGCTACCTGAATGAGAGAAGCGGCTGCCGGAATCTGACGGTTAAAATGTTTCTGTCTTTGCTTCTGTTGCACTTTTAAGGCAAAACCCGAACCCAGAATACCCTGGAAAAGAAGAATCAGCAGAATGAGCGGAATGGTAAACTGGCTCCTCTTCATATAGCAGCCACCATTGTAGTTCTTGTATCACAAGAGAAGGTCCTCAGCCGTATCTTGGATTCATATCATAGCAAGATGCCAGATCATTAGATCGGCTCAAGGCGAGCTGAGGTGATCAAGTACCATGAAGGGGAAATAGCGTGCAGGACCCAATATCCACCGCAGGTCTCAGGTCTATAATGGAAGATTAGTATGTGCAAGTCCAAGATGACCAAGGTGTCTGGGGCAGAGCCTGGTTGGCCACATAAGGGCACTCTCATAGTTGGGTATTTGTCTATGATAGAAGTAACATCCCTCTATTAGTTACCCCCAGAGAGGCAAATGGAGCAGAAGACTAGGCTCACTGGTAGAGGGTTGGGCATTGCAGACTCAAAGATCTGGAGCTGGGCAAAGAAATAGGAGGATTTCCACATGACCTCAATCTGCCGTACACTTCTCAGGTAAGTACTGAAAGAAGTAAAACCTCATACCGCTGGCAACGCGAAGAACGAGATGGCGAAGACCGAGAAGCAGGACGCGATTGTCTTCCCAATCCATGTCTGAGGGACTTTGTCTCCATAACCAATGGTTGTTACCGTGACCTAGAGAGAAGACAAATGTGGTTATATGGGATCTACGCAACGGACAAAGCCAGATAACCCATAGATGGACCATCAGACGTCTTGTCTATACCACTGATGAGTGCTCCGTAACAGAGGACCACATTGTTATGGGGGTCATCTGGCCCAATACCTTAAGTCAAGGAAACTATTTCTCTTAAAACCAAATGTTAAAGGTGTTGCCCAAGACTCAAGGGTAACGTATATGGATGACCCACCCATGTCATAGGCCATCAGATCCATATCGGAGGGACATCACAACCCCACCGATCAGCTGATTCCACTGCTGGAAGCCATAATTGATGCCTGATCCCTGGTACTAGCTCTCTGTACAATGTATCACCTATCCTGGGGTATCAATGTATCACCTGTCCTGGGGTAACAGTATATCACCTATCCTGGGGTATCAATGTATCACCTGTCCTGGGGTATCAGTGTATCACCTATCCTGGGGTAACAATGTATCGCCTATCCTGGGGTATCAATGTATCACCTGTCCTGGGGTATCAGTGTATCACCTATCCTGGGGTATCAGTGTATCACCTATCCTGGGGTATCAGTGTATCACCTATCCTGGGGTAACAATGTATCACCAATCCTGGGGTATCAGTGTATAACCTATCCTGGGGTATCACCTATCCTGAGGTATCAATGTGTCACCTATCCTGGGGTATCAATGTATCGCCTATCCTGGGGTATCAGTGTATCACCTATCCTGGGGTAACAATGTATCACCAATCCTGGGGTATCAGTGTATAACCTATCCTGGGGTATCACCTATCCTGAGGTATCAATGTGTCACCTATCCTGGGGTATCAATGTATCGCCTATCCTGGGGTATCAGTGTATCACCTATCCTGGGGTATCAGTGTATCACCTATCCTGGGGTATCAGCGTATCACCTATCCTGGGGTATCAGTGTATCACCTATCCTGGGGTATCAGCGTATCACCTATCCTGGGGTATCAGCGTATCACCTATCCTGGGGTATCAGCGTATCACCTATCCTGGGGTATCAGCGTATCACCTATCCTGGGGTATCAGCGTATCACCTATCCTGGGGTATCAGCGTATCACCTATCCTGGGGTATCAGCGTATCACCTATCCTGGGGTATCAGCGTATCACCTATCCTGGGGTAACAATGTATCACCTATCCTGGGGTAACAATGTATCACCCATCCTGTGGAGACCTCATCAGTATCCATCATACCTGAGGCTCGGACAACCCTCTATATTAGTACTTTTGAGCCTTTTTGTAACAACCCCCCCGAGATTCTCTTATAAAGTTATCTTCTAGGTGGGTGATTGTCTCAAAGAAGATGGCCAGTATATATTATAGAGCAGAACTGGAAATTTGGTCTGGATAAGATGGTGAAGAGTCTTCTGGAGAGATTTCGTGTTGTATTAGGACCTCGGATCTAAAGCAGCTTCGCACCCCCATAGGTAGAAGAAGATGAATATTTAGACGTCATCACTAAAGTATTTGCCATCATCTTTACTTACGACTCCCCACCACAGGGCATCGGCATAGCTGCCAAACTGATATTCTCCAGATCCATCAACGGCGTCTTTCTCAGCCAAGTACACAAAGTAGGAAGAGAAAATTAAGCCAAGGAATCCGATGTACAGAGTGGTGATCAATTCCTGGAAGAGAAGCCGCACATTAGACACGACATTCATCGCCAATACACTTATATATTCTACAGAATTCATCCTATTTATGTACAAACCTACCTGTCTATGGATGAAAACCACCGACCCAAGTAATCGCCACGTTCCTCCTTGACGGTCCACATGTAACATACGTAAGATCTGCAAAAATCGGATTCCCCTGGAGGAATCAAAGATACACATTACATTATATATATATATACAGTCCTATGAAAAAGTTTGGGCACCCCTATTAATCTTAATCATTTTTAGTTCTAAATATTTTGGTGTTTGCAACAGCCATTTCAGTTTGATATATCTAATAACTGATGGACACAGTAATATTTCAGGATTGAAATGAGGTTTATTGTACTAACAGAAAATGCGCAATATGCATTAAACCAAAATTTGACCGGTGCAAAAGTATGGGCACCTCAACAGAAAAGTGACATTAATATTTAGTAGATCCTCCTTTTGCAAAGATAACAGCCTCTAGTCGCTTCCTGTAGCTTTTAATCAGTTCCTGGATCCTGGATGAAGGGATTTTGGACCATTTCTTTCTACAAAACAATTCAAGTTCAGTTAAGTTTGATGGTCGCCGAGCATGGACAGCCCGCTCTCAAATGATCTGAAAACAAAGATTGTTCAACATAGTTGTTCAGGGGAAGGATACAAAACGTTGTCTCAGAGATTTAACCTGTCAGTTTCCACTGTGAGGAACATAGTAAGGAAATGGAAGACCACAGGGACAGTTCTTGTTAAGCCCAGAAGTGGCAGGCCAAGAAAAATATCAGAAAGGCAGAGAAGAAGAATGGTGAGAACAGTCAAGGACAATCCACAGACCACCTCCAAAGAGCTGCAGCATCATCTTGCTGCAGATGGTGTCACTGTGCATCGGTCAACTATACAGCGCACATTGCACAAATAGAAGCTGTATGGGAGAGTGATGAGAAAGAAGCCGTTTCTGCACGTACGCCACAAATAGAGTTGCCTGAGGTATGAAAAAGCACATTTGGACAAGGCAGCTTCATTTTGGAAACAAAAATTGAGTTGTTTGGTTATAAAAAAAGGCGTTATGCATGGCGTCCAAAAAGAAACAGCATTCCAAGAAAAACACATGCTACCCACTGTAAAATTTGGTGGAGGTTCCATCATGCTTTGGGGCTGTGTGGCCAATGCCGGCACCGGGAATCTTGTTAAAGTTGAGGGTCGCATGGATTCCACTCAGTATCAGCAGATTCTTGAGAATAATGTTCAAGAATCAGTGACGAAGTTGAAGTTACGCCGGGGATGGATATTTCAGCAAGACAATGATCCAAAACACCGCTCCAAATCCTCAGGCATTCATGCAGAGGAACAATTACAATGTTCTGGAATGGCCATCCCAGTCCCCAGACCTGAATATCATTGAACATCTGTGGGATGATTGGAAGCGGGCTGTCCATGCTCGGCGACCATCTAACTTAACTGAACTTGAATTGTTTGTCCAAAATACCTTTATCCAGGATCCAGGAACTGATTAAAAGCTACAGGAAGCGACTAGAGGCTGTTATCTTTGCAAAAGGAGGATCTACTAAATATTACTGGCACTTTTCTGTTGAGGTGCCCATACTTTTGCACCGGTCAAACTTTGGTTTAATGCATACTGCGCATTTTCTGTTAGTACAATAAACCTCATTTCAATCCTGAAATATTACTGTGTCCATCAGTTATTAGATATATCAAACTGAAATGGCTGCTGCAAACACCAAAATATTTAGAACTAAAAATGATTAAGATTAATAGGGGTGCCCAAACTTTTTCATAGGACTGTATATATATATATATACACACATATACGGTTCTACTGTAATGGAGATCTGGGTAATATGGTGCTGGGCTTGTGCTTGTACATGGCGGCCATTCTTATCAAGAGGAGCTGCAGTGTAAGACATGGCTATAAAGTGCAATGTCTTCTATAACCTAGTAAAGTCCACAGATGTAGGTTCACCTTATAGAAGATGCTTACAGACCAGACGTTACCTTATTGCTGATGTTGCGAACACCTGTCCATTGGATCCCACGCAAAGGACTATGACGGACGCCACGACAACAATTAAATCTGCAACAAGAAAACAAGTTCTTATTAAGGATACAATGTTACACTTTACAGAACGTCACAATGTTTGGTCACCGGGCCTGATCGCAACCCAGTCCTATTAAATTGAACTGGGACACTGAAGACATTGCGCTCCCTGCAAACACCTGATCAGTTGGGGGCCGAGGTGTCCGATCCCTGCTGATCTTTAAAGGCATGGTCCAGGCTTTTTTTTTTGCCTTCACACCCTGCAGAATTTTCTGCTTTTGAAAATCTGTCTCATTGACGCGAATGATCTTCCAAATTTTGGACCTTTTCCTTAATTTGTTCAACTCCTGGAAAACCCCTTTGACGAAAGAATAATGTGCCCACGTACCTATAACGGATATAGGTTTCCTAGCGAAGCGCAGTCTTCCCCAGATTCCCACGTATTTGCTTCGACAACCGGCCGACCACAATCTGACAACATATTCTGCTCCAAAGAAAACCACCAGCACAATCTCCTGTAAGTCAGACAAATAGGTTAGTAGTCAGATAGAAGAGGAACAGATCCGGGCCATCCCACAATACAGGAACCAGTAACAAAGGGGTTGGCCAGGAATTTTTTGTTTTTCAGTCAATGGGAGACATCTGGTCACTACATGGGCATGGAGCCAACTACTGCCGCCTCTGTGCGGTGTATAGTAAAGGCATCAGACATGGCCATGAACACCCAAAGACCACATGGGGTCCTGCCATTAATCAGATCTTTATGACCTACCCCAAGGACAGGCCATAAAACTAAAAATCCTGGCCAACTCCTATTACCTACAATGGACCAATCTAAAGACTAAAGGTAAGAATTTCCAGACTTGGTCATACCATTATACATAAAAGTCATCGAACTATTAGGAGGCTCTTATTCTCTTATAGCGATTACATTTACAGGTCCCCCAGGTAAGATTCCTTGGCCGAACCCATCTGAAAGTGCCCAGGGACATATAAGGGAAGTGAAACCAGCCGATATCCAAGATTATCTCATGTGTATGGACGTGAGCCGACTCTACTCACGTCGGATGACGTTTAGGGGTGGAAGAATTGATTATAATGGATTTCAATGGATTTCAAAACGCCGAACACTTTGTTCCCAAGACAGATAAGCCACCGGCTGAGGAGTCCGACAGCAGCTTAAAGGGATTGTCCAATTTGACTTCTGGGGACCCGGAAGTAGACGACTCCGCACTGCTATTCTAGTCAGTTGCCATTCATTTGACTCCGAACAATCTCAAACTATTGCCCCAGCCTAAGGTAAGTCTTGAACAACTCACTAAAAAGGGGTTGTACCACCAACAGACAGAACAGAGAAAGTTCCTCTGATCGCCCCATGTGCATGGAGTACTGTAGTGCTTGTATGGCCAGGTCTCCATTTACATCAGTCTCACAAGTCCCCTAGAAGTGAATGGAGCGTTGACCATGGCTGCCCACCAGTCTCACATTCACCACCCGCGACTTATCGTCCTATCTTGTGGATAGGGAAGAGGTTTTATTAGTGGCACATCCACTTTGGTTCCCCTCTCACTACTGAAAATATAAGTACACTTATCCCAAACTGAGCGCGTATATTTATAGGAGATCAGCCGATCTAGTGCTTGGCCAACAGCGATCAAAGTCAAGGGCCAACTTATTGGCCATAGAATGCTCAATAGTGTCTCCAGCAGGAAGCTTTCTGATACAATTTTTGTGCAAAATCAGTGGTTGAGAGATTGCACAGATTTTCTAACAATTGTTGCCCCATTGGTGGCCAATGTTTATCATTATGTGCCATATTAACAAAATTCGTAACATAAAATTCAATTTTGTAGCAGAAAAATTCGTCAGCAACATATTTTTTCTTTTACAACCATTAAATGTGACATCAAGGGCCAATGTCCACATGAAATTATTTTGGGTTCCTAATTTAGTGACTTCTGTGACATGAGATGTAAATGACACCTCATGATGTAAATAAAGACCGATCGCCAACCTCTCCGTCACGGCTCGGCTTATCAGGCCGTAGTCACTTTCTGCTGACCTCCGCAGGCTGAAGGAAACATTGATGAAATGCTGGTGTGACCTGACATGTCCCAGATGAGTCCAGGATCCACCACCAAGCAAAACTCAACAAAGCTTCGGTTCACTAGTCACATTTACTATTCTGACAGAGACTCCATCGGCGGCCAAAACCATGTCAAGTAATGATATAGGAATCGTGATGGCAAGCAGGTTCTAGGAAGGCCCCATCTTGGGCATCGCCACCCTCCTACAGAACCTGCCCTGACAATGGCTGATAGATGTTCCTCTCGACCATGATCAGTAAATCTCGGCTCGGTTAACTCAAAATGTCCAATCTCGAGAAGCTCGGAATTTGTGAAGATCCTAGACTTTCCCAAGGGACACCAAGAAGGTTATTGATAGAATTGTTACATTGTAGACACTAGAAGCGATGAGACAATGGACTACAGATTGCTCAAGTCACGTCCAGACCCAATTCTTCCCCCTTCTATCCTCCAAAGATGGCTATGACACAACCTAAGCAGACCGGACATGGTGAAGTCAGTTCCTTAGACAATGCTTGGAGAATACGGAGAATATTGAAAATCTTTCTCAGAAAATTTCAGCTGTAAATGTAAAAGTGGTAATAAAATTTGACACGTCGTAAATGCCGTGAAAAGCTCAAAACAGAAATAAAAGTTTTGCCCACAGAAATCTACGACGTTACTTTGTTGTTTGTGCAAGTGAATGTTATAACGAACCCGCCACTTACCCCACATTCAAGCAGTTTTCCTAAATTTTTATTACCAAGTCTGAATGTGATCATACACAGAATAAGTAATGGCGCACAACAATCCAGAAGTCCTCTGTGGTGCCGGGGAAATGGGACAACTCGTCCAAGAGCTTTGGAGGACCCAGAAACTAAGAGGAGACCTCTGGAGTTTAGACAAACTTGTCACATCTACAGGGCTCTGAGAAGCTTTCGGATACAATGACCATCACTGTGCATGGTGCCAGTGGATTTGGCAAATATGAGGCAGAGGATGATCGTGATGGAAGGAGATGGAGACGACCACGGGATGGTCTGGTCCACACAAACAAAAAACATTCTGTGTCACATAGAATCCAACTAAAGCATCATCTGACAACTCTTATATCACAACATTAATCTTAATCTAGGGGCATAGTCTCAGAGTGAACCCGTCAGTATGTTTGGTCTATGACCCGATGTACATGGCTGTATCATAAAGTCATAAAAAAAAGGAGCCGGTTCTGTTTTTGCAGCTCGGTCCATCTCTATTGATAGAGTCCGTGGAAATCTCAGACTGCACACGGGTGCCATCTATTCCGTGTATTACAGACCCACCATGTGCATTCGTGAGTGTGACACCGATTTGGGGGATATTCATTAGCGGCGGTATTCTCAGAGATCAAAAGAAACAATGTAACGCAAGACTCAGACTGGCAAACACTAAGAACTAGGTAAGAATTACAGGTTAGGAAGGTGTTCACACTACTGGTGTTACTGTCCATAGTTGGCATCAGTGAGAAAATGTTATCAGGGGACACTAAAGGATCCATCAAAGATCCCAGTGAGGTCAATGAGATTTGATCTGTTGTCTGTTCACGTCCATTTGCACCAAATCAGTCACAGATCCGTTATTTTGGCAATGAGATAATGCTGCAGAGTGCAGGGCTGATGACGGATGTTCATGTGTCCGTTTTTGATCGGCTTTTAATGGAACCTGTAATACGGGACGTCTAACAGTAGTGTGAACACCTCCTAACAATACAACATTCAGAAATCTGCATCAGATAAATGACTTTTACGTGTTACCGACCATCCAAAACAAGGTCTCTGTGGCGAGGTTGGAATACTGCTGGATTGTAGACAGGACACTGAAGATCAGACAGATCAGCACAATAAGGAATCTGCAAGAAGAAGAAAATTCTATAAGTCAGAAGTAACAAACGAGAACCAAGATCCTTCTCCGTTACTCTGTAACTAATAAGGACATAAAACAAACATTTATATCATCAAGACCTTGAGAAAATACCAAAGACATAAAATGTAACTTTACGTCTCATTTACTTCTCACGAGTTACAGCAGCAATTCTTACAAGAGTCTTATGTGACCGCACTTCTATATCGGACGTTTCCTATCGAGTTGGATGACGTGTAATATTTACCATGTATGTTCTCTGCGCCAAAAACAACCTAAGATGTCGTTTCTGTAGTAAAGATGGAAAAGTCCTAATGTATTTCTAGATATAGATAGAGGTTATAGATGTAATAAGGGAAGAAAAACAGCAGAGGGGAAAAAAGTAGCACAAACTATGAGAAATGCTGCAGGAAAAAACACGAATCTGATTTCAGTGGGTTTTTTCTGCAGTGTTTGTTGGCTATGAGGGGCCTTATCCTAAATACAGTAATTTTCACATTAATCACTAAGCCTTATAACTGGCCAAGCAGTCACCTCCTTTACAGCACAGACAGGATTACAATAGAAGATAACACCTATATAGATAACACCACTGACCCATCGTTACATCACTACAGGGAGAAACCCGGGGGACACTGCTACCACCATCAGGCTCAGTACAGGGAGTACCCCGGTGGACACTGCTACCACCATCAGGCTCAGTACAGGGAGTACCCCGGGGGACACTGCTACCACCATCAGGCTCAGTACAGGGAGTACCACAGGGGACACTGCTACCACCATCAGGCTCAGTACAGGGAGTACCCCGGGGGACACTGCTACCACCATCAGGCTCAGTACAGGGAGTACCCCGGGGGACACTGCTACCACCATCAGGCTCAGTACAGGGAGTACCCCGGGGGACACTGCTACCACCATCAGGCTCAGTACAGGGAGTACCACAGGGGACACTGCTACCACCATCAGGCTCAGTACAGGGAGTACCCCGGGGGACACTGCTACCACCATCAGGCTCAGTACAGGGAGTACCCCGGGGGACACTGCTACCACCATCAGGCTCAGTACAGGGAGTACCACAGGGGACACTGCTACCACCATCAGGCTCAGTACAGGGAGTACCCCGGGGGACACTGCTACCACCATCTTCCACACTGCAGGCCTCCGAGCCAGGCCAACGAGACCACTACTCCCATCCTCCCTGCACTCCGCCCTTTATAGCCCTTGTATTTCACTTCTACATTATAGAACATACAGTACCAGATATTTATGGTGTTTACATTTTTTTGTTTTATTCATTTACTTCCTCCTGTACAAAAATAAACTATGACCACTTCTGCAGCACGCCTGCCTAAAACTTTTGCACTGCATTGTATAGTTCCCTTTAAGCAATCACAACAACTGGATCAAGCATGCAGCAGCAGAAGGCCTGACTATAGCCCAGACTCCTCGCTAGGTTCTCCGTGCACTTGCTCAATATCCAAATACCCTGACCAAGGTAGAAGGTCTGTAGGTGTCAAATCCGTCTCCTTCCCCCCGGGCACATGACATGTCATCACCTAGAGCTGCACCTCTGTATAACCAAGGTTTTCTACATCTTAGCGACTGACTAGTTTGATCACTCACCTTTGGCTCCCATTCTCACTTGCAGCCTGATACATTCTCGGTTACATTCCTCCATTGCTTTGCATTCACCCACCTGGCAAAGAACCTTCTTAAGTGAGATTAGGAAATTCCAAAATTTGCATTGTGTCGTGTCAAGAGACCTGTTTAGAGCCCTCGAGTCCTTGCAGACTCCCCATGGCGACACAACATTACATGTCGACAAATATCACGTTACACGTTTAACTAAACACTCAAAAGTCGCCAAAAAGGTCATTTCCATTTCCACGGAGCGACCGGCTTCTATTTTTACGCCTGAGCTGTTCTGCAGCAGCTGTGACCTCCTCTTGCACAATTGATGCCATTAGACCTGCAGCGTTGCCTTAGGATGTTTATTTTGGCAGGGTCGCTGCTGGGATTTGGATACGTTCAGTTGGCGTTGGACACCCCTCTCTGCTCGCGCTTCCTTGTAAGAGTCAGACACGCCGTCATATTCTGCACAAGCGTTTCACAACCATCGTCAGGATCGAGTCACTTTGCTTTGGGGGTCATAAGATGTCGAAGGCGGTCACATCCGTATTGTTTCAGGCGCCGGGTGGTGCGGGGTGACGCATGGACGTGTCTAATGTCCATCTCTTCCCAAATTACTGTATTTACAGGGAGAACATAAAAACCAGAGACGGATCTGGAAAAGTCTTCCTCAGAGTGGCAACAAAGTATCTGATGACGAGGGGACACATTGGGGGCTTAGGCTTCTTCGTTCCCGTTCACCGTTTTGTGAGACGACTTCTGCAACCCCTCCGATGATGAGTAACCGTATTAACCCCTGCATGGCTGTCCTGTGTAGAGAACCTATTGTATATACTCTATTAACTCAAAATTGATCATCACACGGTCTGAAAAGCCCAATGTCATACATGTCACGTGATCGGCGGCGTCACCCAGAACATTATGGTTTTTGTTAATCCAAATCCGTTCAGCCATTCCAACGTTATAAGCCCTTTGTGTGGAAGCAAATTAGAGTCTACTATTAGCCAAGTGGGCGGTAACACTGTGGTTTCTATGGGGGCGGAGCCTCTGCATGTTATCTATAAGGGGGCTCCGAGACCCTTCCCCAGTCCATAAGCCATTGCTGGACAAGCTCGGCATGGCACACACCTCATCTATTCATAGGTTGTGCAGTAAAGAATATATATAGGACGACAACCATTCAGACAACTCGGTAATAAATCAGACTCGCAGATTGCAAAAGATCAAGTTTCGGGCAGCGAGAACTAGTTTTAGATTTATGTCCGTTTCATGTGAACTACTAAAAATATAGAAAGAAATCCAGACATAGCAAAGAATGCAAAAATAATAGGCAAGTACCGAGCGGACACGGGACACTACTAAAGACAGATGTAGAGTGTGAGCTCTATGGGACAGTGTTGTTTGTGAGCCCCTTGTGAGCTTGAAGTTCTCTTTATAACAAATTAGGACAACCAATAACTACATTCACATCCGCACATTGGGCAAAGACTCAGATGTGACTCTAGCCTAATCTCCATCTTCCCCATGGGTTCCCTGGCATATAGATAAGTAGGTTTAGCCTCATCTTTTACCCTCTCACAGACGATCGGCTCCAATACTTTCTTGCATAAATAAACCCGTTACCAATAATAGAATGGAATGAACCAATTGCTACAAGTGTCAAATTTTTGTCACTTTTGAATACGGTGCAACGCAACCGCGCTCTTCATCAGGTCAAGAAGTGAAGGGAACTCAGATGCCAAAAACATGGAGATAACCTGTTAGCAATTATAAAATGCTCACTTCTGGAACAGTCCAAATCCCTTGAGATTAAGAAGCCACTTGATCAAACATATTTAGAAGGTGTCTGTAACATCCACTAAATGGCTTGTGGAAAGAACAGGTCTCTCTGCTGAGTGTCTTTCCGAGAGAAATCGCATGTGTCCAGTAATGATGACATATTCGGAAAGGAGGACATCGATATGGAAGGCGGAGGTCTGTAAGGGAACCTCAGGATGCAAAGATTGTATACGTAGTAGCGGGGGGAGTCAACACGTAGAATCGCACGCTTGGGCTAGAGTCACACGACACAGTGTTCCAAACAAAGAGTTTATGGGGCTAAATGTTTGCGCCAACGAAAAGTGACAAATGTTTCCTGACGTGGATTCTGAGTCTTCTCCCCAACTCATTCCAGATCCATCATATTCTAAGCCATGCACCTTCTAATCCCAATCATTGTCCCCTTGTCCACCTAATCTAAAACCAGATGCAACATTGTGCACAAGAAATGCAACAAATCCATGATGCCGTGTGCTCACTGCAAACACATCAGTAAATCTGCCCCGATATCTTCGTTCTCATGGATTCCACCATGAACTCACCCAATATAGTCATATCATTCTGGAGGCATAAGGTGGTACCGTATGGACCTTGTATGAGCCCAAATAAATCGGTCATGAGGGCATTACAATCATATGGAGGGGTCATGAAAAACATTTAAGAAAAAAAACGTGAGTTTTTCCAGACACATCTACACACATAAGGGCTCTGGAAACTCCACTTATTTCTTGCCGAACAGGTTTAAACACTGTCGCAAGCAAATACTAAATAATTCCACTTAATCTTTCCCCAGGCGACAGGTTTTGTGTCTTCAGTTCTCACCATCCTGTTACCAAAAACCAGAATAAAGCAATCAGAACTAGAACGTAACGGTGTCCTATCCGGTTACCCCGACAGGGATCCATTTCTGCAGCCTCTACATTTCATTGCACAATTGCTACAGATATTAACAAATTGGAATATTCTGGTCAAAACCTGGCTCAGGACAAACCTGTCCGCCCGTCTCTAGTTGGCATTAGCCCTCCCACTTCTGACCACTCGGCCCATTCAACACAGGATCCCCCATTCTTGTGACCACGGAGGCTCCCAGTGGTCGGACCCCACAATAAGAAAGCAGCCCCCAGTGCTGTGGATAGAAGAAAACTTCTGGCGGCCAAAATATCCTTAATAACAAGTTTTTATTCCAAGGTCACATCTAGAACATTTTTGTTTGCAAACTTTAATCTGACTCAAGCCGCATGTGGAATCTCAAATCACATTTTTTCACTATCTGAAAAATAAGATTAAACCCCCGGCCTGCTGACGTCTCCGCGTTTCCTAAGAAGTGAATGAATGAAGTTACATCAAAACTACCAAGAACATTGAACAGATAACTCATGAAATGTAGACTGGAAAACCGCGTCTATTACTACAATGGAGATGGAGAGTTCTGGTATTACTGCCATAAACATCTATAGGATCAGAGGAGTCCCAATGACCATCATGTGTGATGTACTGACCATGATCATGGATGGTTATCAGGAGGACACTACATGTATGAGAAGATAACCTGACCACAATAAGGACATCATGGCTGGTTATCAGGAGGACACTACATGTATGAGAAGATAACCTGACCACAATAAGGACATCATGGCTGGTTATCAGGAGGACACTACATGTATGAGAAGATAACCTGACCACAATAAGGACATCATGGCTGGTTATCAGGAGGACACTACATGTATGAGAAGATAACCTGACCACAATAAGGACATCATGGCTGGTTATCAGGAGGACACTACATGTATGAGAAGATAACCCGACCACAATAAGGACATCATGGCTGGTTATCAGGAGGACACTACATGTATGAGAAGATAACCCGACCACAATAAGGACATCATGGCTGGTTATCAGGAGGACACTACATGTATGAGAAGATAACCCGACCACAATAAGGACATCATGGCTGGTTATCAGGAGGACACTACATGTATGAGAAGATAACCTGACCACAATAAGGACATCATGGCTGGTTATCAGGAGGACACTACATGTATGAGAAGATAACCTGACCACAATAAGGACATCATGGCTGGTTATCAGGAGGACACTACATGTATGAGAAGATAATCTGACCACAATAAGGACATCATGGCTGGTTATCAGGAGGACACTACATGTATGAGAAGATAACCTGACCACAATAAGGACATCATGCATTCATGGTCGTATCCACAATCAACCAAACAAGATGTCGCCACTGAAATGATCAAGAAAATCTTTAAAACTCTACAAATGTTTAAGTTATTTATATTTGCAAAAATGTCAACTTTTAATTGTCTACAAATGAGAATCTGGTTTCTGTTCATGGTAAATCCCATTTACTATCCCATGAGGAGGTTACTATGTGAGAGTATATAGAGCATTACATGGCTGTATTAGAGGGAGGTGAAAGTGACTTGTTACACAATTCCCTATTATATCACTCGCTACGTTGAGCCCCGGCAGCGTCATGTGACATAATCCTCATTTCAGGTGTTGAAAGGAATAACGTGACAAAGAGCCATAAATCAAACATGAAGCTTCTGATGCTCCTACAATAATGTGTCAGGCCACAGATGGCAGGGAATTAGCACATTCTAGGTCTTTTGTTGGCGACATCTGGTATCCATGAAGTCACCATAATGGACATAACATCCGTCATCCATGTAACAACCCTGAACAAAGAGAAGATCAAAAGCCACAAGCAAGACCATTACTGTAACTAAGAGTAACTCAGCAGGAAGAGCGGATACGAGACACGAGAAGATACGTCCAAGATGTTGTTATATTGGTGAACTACCAGATGAAGGTATTCTGAGATAATGGAGGGACACCCCGAGACCTCCATCAGTCTGGGAGAAAGAAGAACATCTCTGTGGATGGCGAGACATGGCTATGCAACAAGGGGGGTATGAAGACCAGCGCTTAGTATGCCAGTCTGATGATCCCTGCACCATGGAGGAGGCCACTCAAGTCTTATCAATCAGGCTTCATGTCAATAGACCCATAGATAGTCAAGGGCTTTAAAGTGGCTTGTGAGCCCATCATGGGTGTTTGGATGTTTGTTCCCTAATCACGCCTAAACGACCAAACCGATTTGCGTGAAATTTTGCATATACTTACCTTGGGTCCCGGATTGAAACATAGGCTACTTTGTAGAGCCCTACCCCACCACAATTCACGGTAAATTACGCCGATATTCACTCTGGTTTCCACTTGAGGACCTGAGATGACGTCATCCCAGGCCCTTAAGAAGTCACCGTATTGGTTCACGCTGCAGTGTGGGCGGAGCTATCGGTCGGGCTGCAAGCTAAAGAAGATGGCGGCGCTCACTCACTCAGGAAAGGACCGCACATACTGCCTGAGTTTCCAGCTGCACGCCTGATGTATTGGTGGTGGCCACCATGGGGGGGAGGGGTCCACAGGAGGGGGGCCTGGAGGTAGGCGCAGGGGTCACCGTGGGAAGGGAGGCCAGGTGGGTAGGGGGGAAGCGGAGGTTGGTGTCGAGGCCGAGGGCGGACGGGGGTTGCTGTGGGTGGGGGGGCTGGAGGTGGGTAAGGGGGGGTGCCATGTGAGGGGGGGCGGAGGTCAGTGTTGAGGCCGAGGGTGGACAGGGGTTGCTGTGGAGGGGGGGCCGGAGATGGGTGCGGGGGCCACCATGAGAGGGGGAGAAGGGTGTGCCACCGGAACTGGGTGCCCCGGGAGAAAGGGGTGGCCTAGGCCCAGCAAACCAAAACCAACGCCAGTTGCCTACATGTACGCGGCTCAGCACCAACACTGCAATGAAGACAAGTCATGTAAAGACACAACAGACCAGGTAAACCTTAGAAGGGGCGTAACAAGTAATTATGTTAATGATTTATATCGTTTCGTTAAGCGAATGTTACTGTTGCACTTCCGCCCCTGAATAATAATGAATAATCTTAGTAATTATTTTGTACTCGATTCATCCAAACATTAATTATAAGGGCCATAGATTACAGGTTCAGTAGCAATAATTGCCCGATGTAATTCCTACAGGACTTGTAATGGGAACATCAAGTTGTTTAAAAAAAATAAAAAATGTAACAACTTTGCAAAATAATGATACTAGTTCCAACCTTGCGTAGTCTGTTCCTCCACTCCCTCGCTCTATGGTCAAGCCCCGGCCAGGTTTGGAGAACGGCCAATGAATACATTTACACTGTTGGATTAATGCACAAATATTTTGGCAAGGAGACGTGAAGGGGGAGGGGGTGAGAGGGTCATTGTCAGAATGTTGTTCATAGACTTCAGGATCGGTACATGAAGATGGTGCCATATATATATTTCATAGAGTGTTACAAATGTATCCATCTCGGGTAGGAACGTCGTTACATTTTACATAACAAAAGGGGCTAAAGATTCCCTCCCCCCACACAACAACAATGGCGTTTACTACTAATAGTTTATAAACATCTGACTTAAGAACTTAATCCCGCTTTAATGTTGATCCTGGAAATATGTTGAATCGACAAAAGTTCCAAGTAAACAAAGTCCCTTGTGCGGTGTTGCGATGAGTAAATGTTTAATAAAGCGGCTGAATGAGGTCTCGGAAACTCGAGAAAGTAGGAATGTGGCTCAAGGATGCGGAGGGGCTCCGACCGACCAGAGGAAACAATTCTGAGAGTCCACCATCCACTTATGGAGAAGATGTATACTAGCAACAACCACCCAATCCTTGTATACACAGTATATAGCAGCAGAGCCTGACGGCAAGTCAATGGCTACAACAAAATCGCCAAATGGGGTTGACTTCTGCAGGACCTTTTGGACGCTTCACCCAGAGACCACCCATGGTCCTCCACTGAAGCCACCTGAGCCTGCCGAAAAAGTAAGTTGTAAATCTCAGAAGCTAGGACATAAATGTATAGTACTGGGCAAAAGTTTTAGGCAGGTGTAGGGAAAATGCTGCAAAGTAAGAATGAAGAGAGAGAAGGATTGGAGCAAGCTTACCCGAGCAGAAGATCTGGGCTTAGTTGTCCAAGATGGTGGAAACAACCTGCTAAGATCCTATCCTCATATGCCGGTACATAGGTTAGGCTACTCATACACTGTACTTGATGTCTACACTGGCATATACATGAAACATATCCATAGGATCAGGTGTTGAGATTCAACTCGCTCAGAACTTCTTTCCACCATCATCATCGGTCAAGGAGAGTTGATGTTCCCCATGCCCATAAGAGAATAGTCCTGTAGACTCTCAGAGTGTCCGGTGTCCTGTCATATTATGTCCTAGGGTAGTATTTTATATTGGGTTGTATTCCATTATATACATTGTTTCTTCCATTGTTTCCAATCATTTGGAATGTTACATAACACATTCTGGTGGTAACAGATTGAAGGACAGCCTCGGTGCCCCCCCACAATCCCTCCTTCCCATTGCACTCCCTCCCGGTGGGGGATCAGTCACCCTATGACTTTTTAGTGTCCCCGCCCTTGGCTTACATGTTTCTCAACAAGTTATCGTCTGTTTGCAATGTACAGACAGACAACCTCTGCAACCCGCTTGGCAGAGAGCGAGCAGTTATGAAGTGGCAGGAAGCTATTCTGGGCCGCGCGGTGCGGACGCTCTCTGAAATGTCACACGTGTCCGGCTGCGGAATAACTGACTAATTCCCTCTGGTGAATACTGATGAAATTATGTACTGGCAATGAAATGAAGAAGAAACCAAAAAAAAACTTCTAAGCCTTCATGTCCAGCACGTCAGGATTGTCACAGCTGCTCAGAAGCTCGAGGCGATCGTAAAAGGTTTTTCTTGGAACGTAGAAATTGTCTACAAATTTTTTGGGTCTAAAATTATTGTCATTTTTTAGTTCTGGAATTTCCACAAGTCACCAAGTAAAATCCCCATGAAGTGAATGACTCAACCTTACTCCTATGGTGACTGTGTTCCATCTAGGTCAGAGAGGACTTCACTAAGAGGTGGCCCAAACACTAAGTCCACCAGAGGATCACATGGACCACCAGAGGATCACACGGACCACCAGAGGATCACACGGACCACCAGAGGATCACTACGGACCACCAGGGTCTTCAGGTTTCACCTTATAGATTCCAGGATCTCCCCAATATACAGTTACTTCCATTCAATGATGACATAACCAGCAAATCTTAGACTTATGAAGGAATATGTCACTGAGAAGATCACCAAGGCCCATCCATTCTAGTAATCCACTTCCCCGGCAGACTCCTCTCGGTGAATATGAAGAACCTGATGGTGGTTTTAGTGTCCAACGTTCACCTCATTGCTTTTTACTTAAAGGAACCCTGAGTAATCTGACAGGACTCCTAGGAGAGCCCATGAGAGTCCTACTTACCCTGCCCATACACATTGATTGACATCTACACGGTCTATTTGGACAGGGTAACCAGGACTCATTACCTCTCCTAGGAGTCCTGCCAGGGTTTACTCTGCTTTCTGCTCCGCTTATTGGCATCAATGACAGACTATGGTGCCAAGAGCCCACTAGTAAAATTTACTCTGGGGGCCATTGTCCAGTTATATGAAGATTTTAGCCATCTCCCAATCCAAGTTTGTAAAACGAAGTCAACACACTTTGTGCAGCCGGACTACTTGGGAGCCTAAAGATTGGATCTTAGATTGGGGGCCCTCTGTGCAATGGTGCAGGAAGATTGGTAGTGGGGCCTGGCAGTGACACCAAGGCGGCACCTCCAGCCTCTGCCTGGAGATCCAGTCTACCCACTTTATTACAGGCACACACAGGTTGTCTTAGATGCCCCCCGTATATCGGTAGCACAGTCAGTCCATTATGTTGTGGACCACTCGGGGGCCGAGGGGCCTAACCTGATCTATGGGGCTTGTTCCTCTGTGGATCAGTCCGAGGCTGATGACATAGCTCGGCTTTTCTTCTCTCACATATCCTTTAGGAGACATAGTACCCCTCCTGACTCACATCTGTGGCCTCTCAACTAGTCACCCGTACCCTGCTTGACACTTAAGGGGGTCTATTATCCTTTTGGAGGAGATATTCTGGTATGTATATAATGCATAGTCATGGCAGTAGGCTTCATGGATACAGGTATTGATCTATAGGAAGTTTCCTTCAAAAGGTGGCGCTAGAGGAACATGTATTGCCCCCCATTTACATATTCTTGCCCTGGATCATATCTTGACAGCAGTCACCGGCCGCCATTCCCTTTACGTATTCTGGGGATCTTCACCACCTTGTGTTAGTCTTGCACAATCCGCCCTAGGCAGGCCGCAGCAGGTCGGTCTCCACCAGAACGTTCCTTTCAGGGTTTGTGACTTCACTACGTTTTTTTGCTATTACACATAAAATAAAAAAGGTCAAACCCGTCGTCTCCCGTCCAAACTTACATCAGAACGTCTGGCTTTGGTTACAGATCTTCTCCCATCCCAATCACGTAGTGACGTCTGGACAATTAGGAGATGATCAGATTTCTTTTACTTTACATGTCACATCCAAGACAATACACAAAACAGCCGAGCAACAATCCCTGTAATATCAGGACACTGGAGACATCTGCTTGTCTACACGTACATTGTATCTACACGTTCTATACGGAGCTGTATAGGATACAAAGTGTTGGAGGGGACACCTAGAACACAAATATCAGTCCAGGAACCCCAGTAATGGCCCCCAAATGTGATCACACACCTAAAATATGTGGAAAACATTTACCGGAGCCCTAAAGGAATGTAACACATAAGGAACCGTTACAGCGTGTAACACTAAATTACTGTATGGGATACATACGACAGGCGCAAGTAACAATCAGACTCTGTTCAAGACGGAAACTCGTATAGAAGAGCCATAAAACTGCAAAGCCGAAAATAAACACCCCGAGCTCCTCGGCCACTTCTCTGTTCCCACTTACAACACTGTTCTGTCTATAGGACGGCAAGTGACACAGGGTTGTGGGATGTTGTAATCTGTTGTGATGGCTTCTTACACTACCTGCACTGCATTACCATTGGGGGGCGACATCTTAGACACCTTGATAGTGTTCACTTACCAGATACACTAGGAAAGCTCCCGGCACATACATTACACACCTATAGGCCCCCATTACACAGAGGGGGGCAAAATAGTGCTTTTTGTTCTTTTTTTTTGGGGGGGGGGGGAGGGGGTACAGCATGAAATACGAAAAATGAAAGTTACTTTTTAGTGTCTTTGTTATTCAATAGGAAGCAGATTCAGGACAGAATCAGCCTCAAAAACAGCATCAAGTTCCACAGAGTAGATTGAAGCTCCAGCCACCCAATATTAAGGCTACACCTGAACCTATCACCTGACCAACATGTGAATGTATCTGTGCTGGGCAGTTTGTGTGATTTGCCCTAGTATAGAATTCATCAAAAGTCTAAAAATGATGAGTTACAGTAAGGCGACTGCAATATAAAGCCAGTGCAAGGCCCCTGAGCAGGAGGGAGCCCATGTGCAGGAGGGGGGGCCATGTGCAGGAGGGGGGGCCATGTGCAAGGCGGGGGCCATGTGCAGGAGGGGGGGCCATGTGCAGGAGGGGGGCCCATGTGCAGGAGGGGGGGCCATGTGCAGGAGGGGGGGCCATGTGCAAGGCGAGGGCCATGTGCAGGAGGGGGGGCCATGTGCAGGAGGGGGGGCCATGTGCAGGAGGGGGGGCCATGTGCAGGAGGGGGGCCATGTGCAGGAGGGGGCCCATGTGCAGGAGGGGGGCCCATGTGCAGGAGGGGGCCCATGTGCAGGAGGGGGGCCCATGTGCAGGAGGGGGGCCCATGTGCAGGAGGGGGGGCCATGTGCAGGAGGGGGGCCATGTGCAGGAGAGGGCCCATGTGCAGGAGGGGGGCCCATGTGCAGGAGGGGGGGCCATGTGCAAGGCGGGGGCCATGTGCAGGAGGGGGGCCCATGTGCAGGAGGGGGGCCCATGTGCAGGAGGGGGGGCCATGTGCAGGAGGGGGGGCCATGTGCAGGAGGGGGGGCCATGTGCAGGAGGGGGGCCCATGTGCAGGAGGGGGGCCATGTGCAGGAGGGGGGGGCCATGTGCAAGGCGGGGGCCCATGTGCAGGAGGGGGGCCCATGTGCAGGAGGGGGGCCCATGTGCAGGAGAGGGCCCATGTGCAGGAGGGGGGGCCATGTGCAGGAGGGGGGCCATGTGCAGGAGGGGGGCCATGTGCAGGAGGGGGGCCATGTGCAGGAGGGGGGCCATGTGCAGGAGGGGGGGCCATGTGCAGGAGGGGGGCCATGTGCAGGAGGGGGGCCCATGTGCAGGAGGGGGGGCCATGTGCAGGAGGGGGGGCCATGTGCAGGAGGGGGGGCCATGTGCAGGAGGGGGGGCCATGTGCAGGAGGGGGGCCCATGTGCAGGAGGGGGGCCATGTGCAAGGCGGGGGCCCATGTGCAGGAGGGGGGCCATGTGCAGGAGGGGGGCCCATGTGCAGGAGGGGGGGCCATGTGCAGGAGGGGGGGCCATGTGCAGGAGGGGGGGCCATGTGCAGGAGGGGGGGCCATGTGCAGGAGGGGGGGCCATGTGCAGGAGGGGGGCCCATGTGCAGGAGGGGGGCCCATGTGCAGGAGGGGGGGCCATGTGCAGGAGGGGGGGCCATGTGCAGGAGGGGGGGCCATGTGCAGGAGGGGGGGCCATGTGCAGGAGGGGGGCCCATGTGCAGGAGGGGGGCCATGTGCAAGGCGGGGGCCCATGTGCAGGAGGGGGGCCATGTGCAGGAGGGGGGCCCATGTGCAGGAGGGGGGGGCCATGTGCAGGAGGGGGGGCCATGTGCAGGAGGGGGGGCCATGTGCAGGAGGGGGGGCCATGTGCAGGAGGGGGGCCATGTGCAGGAGAGGGCCCATGTGCAGGAGGGGGGGCCATGTGCAGGAGGGGGGCCATGTGCAGGGCGGGGGCCATGTGCAGGAGGGGGGCCCATGTGCAGGAGGGGGGGCCATGTGCAGGAGGGGGGGCCATGTGCAGGAGGGGGGGCCATGTGCAGGAGGGGGGCCATGTGCAGGAGAGGGCCCATGTGCAGGAGGGGGGGCCATGTGCAGGAGGGGGGCCCATGTGCAGGGCGGGGGGCTATGTGCAGGAGGGGGGCCCATGTGCAGGAGGGGGGCCCATGTGCAGGAGGGGGGCCCATGTGCAGGAGGGGGGCCCATGTGCAGGAGGGGGGCCATGTGCAGGAGGGGGGCCCATGTGCAGGAGGGGGGCCCATGTGCAGGAGGGGGGCCCATGTGCAGGAGGGGGGCCCATGTGCAGGAGGGGGGCCCATGTGCAGGAGGGGGGCCCATGTGCAGGAGGGGGGCCCATGTGCAGGAGGGGGGCCCATGTGCAGGAGGGGGGCCCATGTGCAGGAGGGGGGCCCATGTGCAGGAGGGGGGCCCATGTGCAGGAGGGGGGCCCATGTGCAGGAGGGGGGCCCATGTGCAGGAGGGGGGCCCATGTGCAGGAGGGGGGCCCATGTGCAGGAGGGGGGCCCATGTGCAGGAGGGGGGCCCATGTGCAGGAGGGGGGCCCATGTGCAGGAGGGGGGCCCATGTGCAGGAGGGGGGCCCATGTGCAGGAGAGGGGGCCCATGTGCAGGAGGGGGGCCCATGTGCAGGAGGGGGGCCATGTGCAGGAGGGGGGCCATGTGCAGGAGGGGGGCCCATGTGCAGGAGGGGGGCCCATGTGCAGGAGGGGGGCCATGTGCAGGAGGGGGGTCCATGTGCAGGAGGGGGGTCCATGTGCAGGAGGGGGGCCCATGTGCAGGAGGGGGGCCCATGTGCAGAAGGGGGGCCCATGTGCAGGAGGGGGGCCCATGTGCAGGAGAGGGGGCCCATGTGCAGGAGAGGGGGCCCATGTGCAGGAGAGGGGGCCCATGGGGGCCCATGTGCAGGAGAGGGGGCCCATGTGCAGGAGGGGGGGCCATGTGCAGGAGGGGGGGCCATGTGCAGGAGGGGGGCCCACAACTGTCCTTCTCTGCTCACACACACAATGGGTTTCCCATAATACATAGATATCACCCCCATTAGTCCAGCTGTTCCACCAAACTACTCTAGCCCACCAGGGACGAGGTTATTCGCCCCACCCTGAGGCTAAACACATGTTGGGGGGGGGGGGGGAGTTTGCAGATTTTGCAGCAGTTTCTCAGCCAAAGCCAGGGGTGGATTCAATTGGAATGAGAAATTGCAGATTGATGCTGGTCTGAAAGGGAAATGTGTGCAATGAAGGAGACCGGGCCTCGATGGGCTAAATTTTCAGCATTGCCTCTTCCTGCCCAGTGTCAACCCCCAACCTTTGATTGTTCGATTTCTACTGTATGGCCGACAAGACCTTCTCCTGCCCAGCGGGTATATAATACAGTCCCCAGACTACGGAACTGCAATAGTGTGGAACAGGCGCGCAATGCAAGTAGGGGCATAAATACAGGGGCCCCGGTGGGGACACCAACAAATACAAGAACCCAGGAATACATGCACATGTCCACACAAGGAGGAGGGGGAGGGGATTAACCATTATATGGCGCCAGATCCTCGTAAATACATAAAACATTGTTTACCAGTCCTGCTATAGACGAATATACATCTATATCCACACATACAGGCTACTGAATTCCAGATACAATTAGATAGAACTTAGGTTTCATTTTATAACTTGAACCCAAACTCAGATAAACCGAGTCGGACATGAAAGGCGGCCTCGTCTCGCCTGGAAAACTTGTACGCGGCGGCCAATCCCGCAGCATTTTAATGACATTGTTTTTCTTGCGCTCGGGCTGATAACCGCTTCTGTATTCCCATTCGCCATTTGTCCAGGGACTTCGCTGTTGACAGGAAAATCATTTGGAAAAAGACACCCAATGAAAACCACAAGGACAACGTGAGCGAGAGACATTCCAACACTTCCAATGGCAGGCGCTCTACAGCGGAGCTTGGAACAGACGCGGCCACAATCTAAGCCATTCATTTGTATATTGTGTATACTGACAGCTGAGAGGGACAAGCTGCGCAGATAATACAGTAATACAGCCCGCACCAAGCTAAATATTAGGGAGAGATTAGCTTTGAAGTTAGAAGGAGGCATTGAAGGAAGCAATGACTGCACCGAGCACCATCGTGGTTACAGAGATTGGAACTTCTGGGAATGGAGACTCTTATTATATATTGTCCAACATGTCCTATAGCAAGGCCTGACAGACAACAGTGAAATAGTCAGACCAACAGCTCTTATGCATCAGCCTGGAGGACAAAGGAAAACTCTCTGAGAACTTCCAAGAGGCTGCAGAGAAAACAAGGATGATGTCCCATAGTCCTATAACTGTGGACGAGCCTCTCTGGCCGGGTGCAATGTCCCTACATCGGCCGGGCTCCCTCTCATGTTACATATGATGTAGGCACTTCCAGTCTGAACTCAGAAACAAGTGAGGATAGCACAGTGGCTTGCCCAACACATTGGCTTGCCCGGCACAGTGACTTACCCAACACATTCGCTTGTCCAACACAGTGGCTTGCCCAACACAGTGGCTTACCCAATACATTCGCTTGCCCAACACAGTGGCATCCCCAGCACATTGGCTTGCCCAACACAGTGGCTTACCCAACACATTGGCATCCCCAGCACATTGGCTTGCCCAACACAGTGGCTTACCCAACACATTGGCTTGCCCAGCACATTTGCTTGCCCAACACAGTGGCTTGCCCAGCACATTTGCTTGCCCAACACAGTGGCTTGCCCACATCACTAAAAGAGGCCTTGCCTCACCTAAAAACATTTTTACTGCTCTTCGCATTCGTCTCCAGGAAGCCAACACCAGAATACTAGACTGGATACAATTGTAGCAAGTCCCCAGCTGTGAGCAATAGGCCAATATACATTGACAGTCTGATGTATCCATTTTCAGTTCCTTTAATATGAAGATCTCAAAAATTAAGGAATTGAAACAAAAAAACAAATCGGAATCTTGAGTAACTTTACTTCTTATAAACCATTATTCACAAAGTATAAGAAAAAGTTTCACCCACTTCCAAGTCTTCAGCAGCACTAAAGAGGGAGGAAACGCTGCAGATCTGGTCCATTCCTGCATCACGGGGCAGGTGGACGGACCTCAGGTGTGATTCTTCTGACCTGCACAAGGTCAATTTCTGAAGCAAATTTTCACTACAAATTTTAATTTTCACTACAAATTTTACTCCTTTCAATGTAATGGGGTAAAATTGGAAGCGAAAGTCTTAGGCCCAGCTCGGTTACACCTCATAGAAGCACAATATGGCACCAACCAAGGTCTACAGGACTAGACTGCAAGTCAAGATGTCTCAGATTATATTTGGTTACAGGTCTACGAACATTGTTGCAGAGGAATCCAATAGAGAGACGAACTGCTGAAGATATTGCTCAGGACTGTAGTGGGGATTGTATATCGTTCTGCATTGTCCTATTAGGGTCTTCATAGACATCATACATAGGGGTCCGCCAACCCGAGGGACACTGATAAACTAGAGTAGAGGGCCAGTCAGGAGAGCGTCTCCATATTATTTAGGCCTTGTATGACAATATACTAGTAAGAACTTCTAGAATACTTTGCCGGCCGCGGCCTTGTCCGAGCCGCTTCTGCTGGAAAAACTTGAAGGCGAACCGTTGAGGTCGGCCTGGCATATCTGCCCTCTTTCACGTTGATAGCCTTGCCCTTTGCCATTTCTTATCGCAACTTCCCATTCCCACCTTGTCCTGTGATGTAGAATTTTCATCCTATCAAATTGTCCTTTAACCTTCACGGACGGGGGAATCTCAACATTTCTTGGAACCTTATCAAAAGTTTCCAGCTATTTCCATCATTCGCCCCTGAAAACTATGCGCCGTGTCCTCCGACAACCGTCAAATGCTAAAGAGCAAATACATTGTAGCAAGAAAGAAAAAAAAAAAGAAAAAATAAATAAATATCCCCCCCCCCCTTCCCCCGAGAGGTTTTCATTGATTTTAGTGGTTCGCTTGTGATTTGCACCGAATTTATACATCAGAACAAAAATATAAGGTTTGGAGGTTTTTTGGGCTGCACCAAACTGAAAATGATCAGACATCAAATATACAGTACTGTGCAAAAGTTTTAGGCAGGCATGGGGGGGGGGGATGCAGCGCAGTAAGAAAGCTTTCAAAAATCAAAGGGTTAATAGATTATTTTGCCAATTAGCAAAATGAATGGAATGAAGGAGAGAGAAATGTAAATTTCATCAATATTTGGTGTGACCTTTGCCCTTTGCCTTCCATCAGTTTTTCCCGCAGGGAGGTTGTTCCCGCCGCCATCTTGGAGAACCAAGGCTAGATCTGCTGTGGTTGTTGCTTGCTCCAATCCGTCTGGCTCTCCATATCATCTCAGACAGACTGGATGATGTTGAGGATCAAGGATAAATCTGTGGTGGCTGGATCAAGTCTGCCTAAAACTTTTGCACAGTATTGCAGACTTTCTCAGAGCTCTGGAATGAGCCTCAAGGAGAAGTAAAATTGAATATAAATAAATCTAGCACTAAAGGGATTTGATCTTTTTGATATCTGTTACGTCAGTGCATCGTTGCAGCCCCGGCAGGTTGTGCAAAGTGACCAGAAACATTTGCACATTCCTGGACTGAATCATTTCCGAGGCTTTCTCTTGGCAAGCATTGGGTTAACCGGAATCTCCTTGACAAGTCTTGTAGGTTACATTCAAGCAGTGATTTTAATTACAGGATTTATTTGCACGAGAGATAACCTTGATAAAAGTGCAGATGACTGGACTCCATTCAAGAAGTCTCCGCAACGTCTTACATCAGGACGTCTCCTTCTGAGGGCTCATTGTGCCTTTACAGAAAGTGACTTTATACGAAACTGTAAATTCAGCCCGACTTGGCCAAGACAGCGGCTTCACCTTCGCCAACTTTATATAGAATCTCAACGTCTTCCAAAACCAACTCGTAAAACAGGAACCACCAGGATGAGACTTGCTGAGGACAAGGAGCGAGTTCACAGGCTCAGGTATCGGATTCTTCCTGAGATCTAGAGGGGACATCTTTAGATAGGTCTGGATAGAGCACAAGGTCACCTGGACAAATGCCCAAGGCCTGGAATATCAGCGTTCAATAATATGGGGACAGATCTGCTCTCCTATCGGGCTGGGGGTACACGGCGTCTTCGGTGACAACTTCTGCCTCGTCGCCCTGCAACTCCTTCACTCACTGACACTGAGGATCCTGCAACTACTAGTAAATCAATAAACCACTGCCCAATCTTTTTGCAACTAGAGGTTGCAGACACAGCGCTCCCGGGGCTGCACTACATTTGCATTCACCTCCGTTAGTTGCAGGGTGACCTGTTCAGGAGTCACAGCCATAGTTGCTGCAAAGCATCTGGTCGTGTACTGATGAGGAAAATGCTCCCTTCCCCATCCACCCATCTGCATATACCACAGACCACCAATCACTAGGAGATGGGAAGCTTTGCAATTTTAGCTAATAGGAGAGCAGACCTGTCCCCATCTCTTGCTGCTGTTACATAGGGCGACCTGATAGTATAACCCGGATTATTACTGCTCTGCCCGCACTTGCATTGCACGGTTTTCCATCCACGGATATAACATGAAGCTCCAGGGCAGAATAAATAATGAGGATCCTCTTCCTCTTTGGGCCCCCTGAGGCTCCAGGGCCCAGTAAATTTGCTACGTTCCTGTTTCCAGGAGTTCCAGAATATTTGATGGCAAAAACATTGCAATGTGTGGAACGATTTTTACTGCCAAATAGATTAGAACTCCAAAAGTAACCTAAAGGGTTCCAGTAGGTCAATGGGAATCATCGAGATCCAACTGAACACTTGTCGATGGTAACTAGGACACTATGAACAGAGCATCACCCCAAAACAGAGTTGGAACATGGGGGTCAATCTTATCTTATGGAACGTCATGGAAAAACAAAAATCCAAAAACTTGACAGCTCTTATAGTCCCGGTACGTGAGCGCGTGTCCCCAAATCCTACAGGAATGCGGTCTAGGTAGCGGCGCGCAGCCCTGCGCAGTGTAACAGGATCTGACTGTAAGTGTTACTTATTACATACACAAGGAGCAAAACAATTACACTTTGTTTAAGGAGCTTATAAACAGGCAGGAGGGAAAGTAACGCCAAGGCCAAGGAAAGCCAGGAACGCAACATGCCGAAACACTCCTCAATGTGAGACAGGCCTCAGCGAAGGGGAGTTACACACGATACACAGAGAAATATCCGGGGTCTTATCAATCCTCGCGTCACGTGACCGAGTCTAAAGTGGACCATAGACCTCAGTCCCATCAGTGGACATCAGCTGCTAGCCAGGGGCGTCTAAGTCCCCACCTAGCGGGCCGCAACAGAAAAGAACGCAACGGCAACACCGTGTTTTTTCACAAAAAGTTTACTCTGTGGACTTTCTGCTTCCATTATACTTCTAGGGAAACCACTGACGTTTCCATAGGTATCAATGCCATGCAAAACTGCAAAGTTTTTGGAAATCACATTGTGTCAATGCATGTATTTTTCCGCAAGGTGAGGATGCGATTCGCCTTGCCGTGACTGTAAACCGCCGCAACGTCACATGACACCTCGGATTAGGCAGAAGCTGATACACTGGAAAGGTCAAAGGTCGAGTTCTAAACTATTTTTATACTTTGTATCCAATGAGCGTTAGGCAAACATATAAGGGAACGTATTTAGGACACTTTGTCCGCCCTTTACATCGCCTCGCTCCCTATGTACATATTTAGTCATGTTTACGGGTTTCTTACATGCGATTTGTGGTCTAAAAATAGGGACAAAATAACAAAATTCTTTTAGGATGGAGGAGACAAACACTAAGTGCAAGCACGGGGACGGCTATAGGCACAGACCAAACCAATTAGCATAATGGCCAAATCAAAGGCCACGCAAAGAAGATGAGCGATAAGTGAAATGTATACAGGCGCAACGAAACCCCCCGTCCCTGCCGCCTGATTGGTGGAGGATATCCTGCAATTATGGCCGAGGTGTCGCTGATCACAGAGCAGGAAGCCTTCATGTCCTGCAGGGCCCCGGCCCGGAGTGTCGCGGACTCATCGCCGTCGCTGCCCCTGGATTTAGACGTCTCTTCCTATTGTTTTTGCAGAAAAATATTTACAAGGCCAAGAAACGTCACCTTGTTATTATATTGCAGTAATGCAACGACTGGTGCGGGTACTGCCTAAATCTAATATGCTAATGTCAAGTGGGCGGTCCTAGACTTGAGTAGACGCACAGGGCTCTCCCAACTGACAGTAGCAAATTGCTCAGGAACGGTGGGTGCAATAAACATCAGTAAAGCGGCACCTATAGAAGAATGCAATGAGTTGGAGTCGGTGACGGGTCCTTAAAATGACAAGAAACCCCCCATTTTGTGCAAACTCTGCCCCCTTTTCAGTCTGAATTTTAGGACATTTCTGTTTGCAATGATATATTTGCAGCAACTTACTAACCATGTTGGACAACCTTCTCTGGCACACATATACAGCACACTAAGAGAATAAAAATTCTGACTTTTTAGCCACGCCCCTTCAATTGAAACGTTTCGATACAGTCAAAGATACAAGTCTTGGCACAATTTGCAGTAAAATCTTACAGTTTGCTTTCTGCAAAGCAATTCTCTTCCCTATGGCCCCGTAGTCTGACACCTCCCGGCGCCGCTGATCACTTCTTAGATGACACCAATACTACAGGATCCATTTCCAAGGAAACTTTTGCTTGCAGTTGATTCTAAAAGCCATAAGAGAAGGAGCCAAAGGGAAGCGAGGATATGCAATAGGAAGGAGGATGACTCCATTGTGTACACCCTGGAAGCGGAGAGAGTAGGATATGTGATAGACCTTTAAAACATCAAGGAACCTGAATCCTAAAGGATGGAAGGATTTTCCGGATAAAAGTTCCAAAACAAGATGTGTGACGTTCTAAATTGTCGGGGGTGTAGACTTGGAGGAAGTGTGATAAACGTCTATCTGCCTTGGAATTGGAGCAGATGCCTCTCTTGGCTGTGAAAGAGAATATATAGAAGCAGCAGAGAAAAATATGCGCGCCCGGCCTAAATTTAGACAGGAGGAAATCTTGACCAAGATAAAAGGGCCTCGGTGGTGAAGCTGGGAGCGCTGCTAGTACCTGACCTTAACTTGTACAGCTGGCCATGCGGGCCCAGACGCAGAAACAAAAGGAATTACATGTATATGTTATTGGCAAGGTATCTAAAAGGTGGGAGAAAAAAAAGGGGCAAAAAAAAAAAAATATCTAAAATTATTTACAAAAGAAAGAAAGAAAGATCTGAGACTGCAATAAGTCCATGCATCTATGTGCAGGGGAAGATAATGCAAAAGGAGAAACCCAATAATACCACTTCCCCACCCCCCCTTCCTTCCTGCAAAATCTTACACCAGGTCCCCCCATACACATTAGAAGTCAGCGGGTTTGACCCCCATTGATCTAATGAATCCCATCCTCATGTAAGATGCAGTGCAAAGTGTGATGATGTCGACAGCACCTCTACGGGAGGCCATTTTCATAGGATAGGACCCTCCACCCCATAATTTAATTTCCCCTTAACTAGTCCCACATAAGGCCCCCTCACCATCAATATTACTAAAAATGTATACGCACACATGGATTATATATATGGCTCTACCATAAGACTCAGTACAGATATAGAATTTGCCCTATGGTTAAAGCAGCCCTGCCCCCCACGTGACTGTCAGGGCCCAATCACAGGTCTTAGCAGTGACCGGAGGCCTGAAGCAGTTCCATTGTATTTGAGTAAGAAGAGCAGAGATGCAACTCCGTGCACTATATAGCAGTGGTCCTGGGGCAACTACACTGGAGTATTACAGCTACACCGGGGTATTACAGCTACACCGGGGTATTACAGCTACACCGGGGTATTACAGCTACGCCGGGGTATTACAGCTACGCCGGGGTATTACAGCTACGCCGGGGTATTGCAGCTACGCCGGGGTATTGCAGCTACGCCGGGGTATTGCAGCTACGCCGGGGTATTGCAGCTACGCCGGGGTATTGCAGCTACGCCGGGGTATTGCAGCTACGCCGGGGTATTGCAGCTACGCCGGGGTATTGCAGCTACGCCGGGGTATTGCAGCTACGCCGGGGTATTGCAGCTACGCCGGGGTATTGCAGCTACGCCGGGGTATTGCAGCTACGCCGGGGTATTGCAGCTACGCCGGGGTATTGCAGCTACGCCGGGGTATTGCAGCTACGCCGGGGTATTGCAGCTACGCCGGGGTATTGCAGCTACGCCGGGGTATTGCAGCTACGCCGGGGTATTGCAGCTACGCCGGGGTATTGCAGCTACGCCGGGGTATTGCAGCTACGCCGGGGTATTGCAGCTACGCCGGGGTATTGCAGCTACGCCGGGGTATTGCAGCTACGCCGGGGTATTGCAGCTACGCCGGGGTATTGCAGCTACGCCGGGGTATTGCAGCTACGCCGGGGTATTACAGCTACGCCGGGGTATTACAGCTACACCGGGGTATTGCAGCTACACCGGGGTATTGCAGCTACGCCGGGGTATTACAGCTACGCCGGGGTATTACAGCTACACCGGGGTATTGCCCCTCTGCTCCCTTTACTTGAATAGGATCTGCTTCCCATGCACTACTGCAACAACCAGCACCCCGAGGCCTACTGGAACAACAGAACTGTGCAGGATCTGGGTGCTGGACCCCCACAGATCAGATACTAATGAGCTATTCTGGGGATAAGACATTGGTATGAGACATGCATCTGGACCCTGAAAAAACCATTGAGATTGCATTCCAGAGGCCGAACTGATCAGGAAGAGTCAGCCAGTGCAGGCACCTATACTATCCAGTGCTCGATGCAAAATCCAGCCATGATATAGGAAGGAAAGCTAATAATACCATGTAAATATATAAGCAGTGCACCCCGATTATACGTTACAGGTAGGAATAACCAGACACAAGACACAGGGGTAAGACACAGGGGTAAGACACAGGGGTAAGACACAGGGGTAAGACACAAGGCAGGCAATTCTCCCAGTAAGTGATACCAGGTAAGACAGATGAATATTTCGCTCAGTCTGGTTTTGTCGCCAGCGGTTCAGATTTCTCCCCTGTGTATTTACTAAACTGAGCTCAAGCCTTTGTTAATGACCATAAATCACAGGTTATCGAGTTATCTGATCTGTTATTGTAAGATGGGAATTAGCGAAATCCAAGACACTAGAAATACCAACTGTGTACAGCAAAGAGGAGGAAAAAAGAAATCTAAGACTTTAATATGAGAATTCTGTTATGTAGATCGAAGATCTCAAGCTGCAGTCGTCTGACCAATGGTAGACAATGGGTTAACTCCACTATATAGGAGTATTTCCCCTGGAGCTTGATAGCCACCCTACAAACCAGGGGTAGGGAACGTACGGCTCTCCAGCTGTTGCAAAACTACAACTCCCAGCATGCATACTTGCTCTGCTGTTCTTGCAACTCCAATGGAAGTGAATGGAGCATGTTGGGAGTTGTAGTTTCACAGCAGCTGGAGAGCCGATGGTTCCCGATCCCTGCTACAAACCTTTGGCTCCATCCTGTACCTTTGGTGTACAAGGCACAACGAACCTGCACCATGATGTCCTATGTAACAGTTATCTGGAATACAAGGCATGAAAAGGTGCATTTGTTTTGCACAAAATGTTGAAACCAATGAAGCACCAATGACCCTGCTCTTACGATTGGGGAGCCCAGCGTCTTATCACCTACCCACTGGAGTTGTGATTGTGGGACAACCCCTTTAATTGGAGAAACAATGGTGGAAAGAAACTCCTTAACCATTGGTTGGCTCCACTATTATATTGGAGACCCCATAACTCAGCCACTGTAGTCAATCGTGCACCAGAAATAGCAAAGCGATCCCATCGGAACCCAAAGCAGCCCGATACGTTCCTGATTTTAGAGGTCACCAACCAAATGTTGCAGTGATGTGTAACCTGCAGCCATCGACTATTAGGACATGTTGGGAGATGCGGATTCACTATCAGGGTCTGCACCATGGTCTTCAGGTCTACCTTGTATTCCAGGTTCCATCTATATGACCCAGGGACTTTCAAGTGCATCCAATGACAGGAACCTGAAGGTCCCATTTGGGGGTCTTTTCACCCCCTTCTTACAGGACCTTCGGCTCTCCAGCTGCTGTGAAACTACAACTCCCAGCATGCTCCATTCACTTCCATAGGAGTTCCAAGAACAGCAGATCACATATTCATGCTGGGAGTTGTAGTTTTGCAACATCTGGAGAGCCGGACGTTCCCTACCCCTGGTCTAGAACCACCTTTATCTATGGAGAATGATTGCACTCTCTCGCACAGCAATGATCCAGGCCGGCGAGCAGATACATAAACCTCGGTGTCACCGCCGTGCGTCTCCGCAGTGTCACAGGCTCTTGCACTCATTTGGCGTCTTACAAATAAACTGCTAAAGAAAAGTTTATATGAGGATTAGATTAAGACCGTGTAAACAGGAGTAAGACGGCTTCATTTACAGAGAGACTTAGCAACAGCCACTACAAAGAGCGCACCAAGCCAACGCCAACAATAGATCACCAGCCTGGAACCCAAGAGGCAAAGAACATCTAAACAGGGCCAAACCACCCAAAGACCAGGGGCCAGGCACAGCGCGGCGTTACGGGGAACAGCAAAACAACCTGAAATGCAATGGGGCTGAGCTGTAATCCCATGCACAACCACTATGCAATGTACGGCGCTGTGCTTGGCAAGCAGTGAAGAGGTCACAGCTATCAATATCCGTCATGGACTGCCCCTTTATAGATCACTCAATCTCTGGAAACTACAACTCCCAGCATGCTCTGCTACAGAACTTATCCTTAACATTGCCAGAGACCCCACCAGTAGATCTAAAAATGGAGGGGGCTGTAAGTTACATTGGTTCTGAGAAGACACTACAAGTCCCAGCCAGAGCTTCATGTACATAGGGCATATTCTATTAGGGAAGAAACCATTGTCTTCCTGTTAATAAAGTTCTCGCATTTCCTAACACAAGTGATAAAAGCAAGAAGAATCCAGAAACCTGGAAGGATAATGACAGCCCCGCGGCCCATTGTTGCCCCCGTCTTCTATATGGGGCGACTATGTGGCTATAGGGTGACTATGAGGAGTCCCAAGATCTGGATTATTTCTGCTTTGTCAATGTGTCCAGCCATGCACTGTATATGAGTGGGGGTCGTCCATGACATAATGGTGGTCGGAGGACCAAATAACCATTAGGTCCCTCAGGAAAGGAATATGGCGCCTACCCCATCCACTGAGCATGACCTCCATCCCCCACCAATCAGTCAGCCTGCCATGTGCCTCATACGAGACCATCCCTTTAAGGCTGTGACACATCAGCTGTCTAGGAGAAGACGTGAGCAGGACTCGAGCGCTGGATTTCCTTTCCAGGTCATTTTCATATTGTACAAAGTGGCATCAACCAGGAAATGCCAACAGGAAGAAGAACGAGGCAGAAAATTAAATTATATGGAAAGTACATAAAAGGAACTTTATGACACGAAACCAGAGCCGGCAGCCAAGTCTGCGCACAAACCAACTCAGAATGGAGAATTTACAATGAAAAGGTTACGATTTATATTCTAATATTCCAGAGTCTGTGGACAAAGAATCCCCCAATGTATACAATGTAGCAAGAAGAATCCAGGAGGGACACGTGGCACAGACACGGACAGTACAGGAGGAGACACGTGGCACATACATGGCACATAGTACTGGAGGAGACACGTGGCACAGACATGGCACATAGTACAGGAGGAGACACGTGGCACAGACATGGCACATAGTACAGGAGGAGACACGTGGCACAGACATGGAACATAGTACAGGAGGAGACACGTGGCACATACATGGCATATACATGGACAGTACAGGAGGAGACACGTGGCACAGACACGGACAGTACAGGAGGAGACACATGGCACAGTCATGGCACATAGTACAGGAGGAAACACGTGGCACAGACATGACACAGACAGTACAGGAGGAGACACGTGGCACAGACATGGCACATACATGGACAGTACAGGAGGAGACACATGGCACAGACATGGCATATACATGGAAAGTACAGGAGGAGACACGTGCACCTACATGGCACAGACACGGACAGTACAGGAGGAGACACATGGCACAGACATGGCACATATTACAGGAGGAGACACGTGGCACATACATGGCACAGACACGGACAGTACAGGAGGAGACACGTGGCACAGATATGGCATATACATGGACAGTACAGGAGATTCTTCTTCTATATACTAATGGGAGGAAGAGATTAAAGCAGGGCGCTGAAAAACTAAGTTTCCTGCTGGATCTTGCCGCGGATTCTGCTGCGGTAGAGACTCCGCTCATAAGGACCCTTCAGAGCCTGATCCTCTTCCATTTGCAGTGTGTGAACCTACACGAAGGGTCATTTATCTGTGACTATTACAGTCCTGCCAGTGCCGGCCATCAAGAAAATGGGAGCTATTAGGGCAAGTTCACATCTGCATTTTTTTTTTTTTTTATTCACTTTAAATTTTTTAAGGCTTCTTGCACACAACCCAGGATACAGCCCAAGGATTTTCCGATAGAAGGCAATCGAATGACCTGCAAGTGCCCTCTGTCTTAGGTCAGGGCCCCATGTGGCATAAACTCCATGGTTTGTCCACGGTAGAAACGCTATGAAAAAAGCACAGCGCTATAGCGTCACTGCAAGATGGATAAGATTCTAGCGAATCCCACCCAATAAAAATTACGCACAGCGAACACACGGTGATCTCCAAAACCATTGCAATTTTTGCTGTAGGACGCTACGTGGGTTCTCAATGGGCGGCTCCAATCAGTATTCACATGCAAAGGTAACAACAAAGGTAAGCGGCTGCCATTAAAAAAATACAACTCCTTCTACAAAACACAAGTCCTTGTAAGGCGAAACCAAGAGAACAATAAAGAGAAAAGAATCACAATGAGCTCCACCCTTATAGAATTGAGGTTCGACACAAGGAATACGAGAAGTTACACAATGTTTCTTACACAATGAAACATCTATTTACATAAAACTAGAAGAGGAGAAGACACAAAAGCCCTGACATCACAAAATACACAGCAAGTGAATGGGAATCAGGAAAGCAAACATTTCGGGAGACACAAAACGCAGGAGTGCACGTCGTCCGGAGTGGAGAAGAGTAGAGATGGACGCCCTGCTAGGGTGCGAGCCACCCCAATATCCCAATGGTTCAGTCAATCACTTGGGTTACGTCTGTGTCATGGTAAAATATCCCCCCCTTGAAGGCTCTCCTGACCCCATATAATAGGTGCAGGCCCATGCGAGGTGAAAAAAATTTATAAAAAAAACCTTCTCACCTCTTTTAGGCCTCCTCGTGAAGTCTGGCGCTCTCCTGATGAGGTCATGCACCCGTCATGACACGCTTCGTGCCCTAATCACAGGTCTGTGACATCACTGAGGACACAGAGTGCCGGACGCCATGAGGAAGCCCAAAATGAGCCAAGGAGAGTAGGATTTTTTCCCCCCTGGGCCTCCACCTATTATACTCTGGGGTCTGAGCATGAACCAAGAGTAGGAGAATATCTGAAAAGGAACCAGGGACCAGAGTCACTCAAAACTAAACAAATCTTGGGTAGTTCGCCCGTCTCTAGAAAGGAACATCTATAGATCTCATGGTTGGCTCTAGTTGCCAAGGACCCAAGGAGAAGCGTGCTATAGAAGTATAACTTAGCAATAGACTAGGTGATGGGCCTCAGATTACCGGGGGTCTCTCCAATAGGACCCCCATGGTCATGTCAACAGGAGTTCTTTGTTGCACATGGGCACTGCCGCTCCATTCAATGTCTGAAGAATAATGGAGATGGACAATGGACGCTCTCAGCTACCATCATAATACATGGACACAGGACCCCTGTTCTCTTATTGGAGAGATTTCAGTGGACATGGGACTGGTCCATCAGTGGATTTTCAGGTGGGCTCAGGCATAAAGATCAGCAATGATCCAGCAGAAGACGCCCAAACTTGAATGGTATTAGGATTTATTTCCTAGGACTTGGTGGGTGGATGGACCCCAGAAATGATCTTACCTGGTGGAAACAAGAAACATCTGTCTAACACTGGTGCCAGCGATCACCTAAACAGGGGGTAGGGATCCTTGGCACTCCAGCTGTTGCAAAACTACAACTCCCAGCATGCATACTGTCTCTGCTGTTCTTGGAACTCCCATGGAAGTGAATGGAGCATGCTGGGAGTTGTAGTTTCACAGCAGCTGGAGAGCCAAGGTTCCCGATCCCTGTCCTAGACTGTGGTTATGGTAGGACAATATCTTTACATGCCAACCACCAAATCATTATGAACTCATAATTAGTCTAGATCTTCATAGATAAGAAGTCTCAGCATTAGCCCCCATCATCACCCAAAGTCCCCGGAGAGGTTATTCACAACCAAGAAACTTTAGACTAATCCCTAAACCTTCCTATACAATATGTGAGATGTCACTGCCCTGTGATTCAGCATCTTAGGTGTTAATAAGGATGGCGGAATCATTTATATGAACAATCCCATCAGCCATCCAATATCATCAAACCATGGACTGTATATGCGCCCTGACCCCTGCCCTGACATCTATATAAACCAATCAATACCAAGATTCCAGATTTACCGTACAACGAGACAGTTTGATAATTATTAAGATAATAAACATTGACCAGATTTTTGGTTGAAAGTAAGTCCGGGTCCCTAGGGGAAGGAGGCAAGTAAATAGAGGCCATTGGTGTGTGGCCGGCCCTAGCGCCACCTGTGTGTGTACACAAAATAACAAAAAGATTGATGATAATGCAACAAAATGTATACGTATTATATATAATGGTGGAGATACATAGTGACTGGTGCCCCTTCATTACCCCATGGCCAGCACATGGTGCGCCTTGTATACAAATTATGTGCAACCTCCACTGAGTTGTGTCCCTGGAATCACCCGATTTGTGCTAAATATTTGCAACTTTTTATGCCTTGTAAGCCAAGACATAATAAATCTACCCAAATTCCATATAGGACAACCCGGGGTCTAGACCGACTGAATGTGTAGAGGTTTCTTGGCCGGGCCTTCACCTAACATATGTCGTCCGTCACCGGTGTCGTCTTATGTGGCAAAGGGTATAGATAAAATAATAGAACAACTCAAGGACTTACAACATCGGCCTGGACTAGTGACGTCACTTTTGTTATGCCCCTTCGATTTTAGAAACTTTGGGGATTATTGGTCACCCCAAGCTTATACTATGTGTCTAATAAAGGTCATATCCGTTCGGTCAGGACGTGTTCATGGAATATCATTGCAGAATTCTAAAAATAATCTTATTCCAAGTCCAAGACCTAAAGAAACCTACATGGACCTAAGAGCGGAGTCTCCAGAACGAGTTACTCAACAAATACAAGTGTCTGAAGACGTCACCATCTCCCTCGTCCAACCAGATCACACTCAAGAAGGTGCAGAATTGCGAAATTACAGAAAACCATTCATGTGCAAGAAGTTGTATAAGACTGAACCGTCGTCTACTCACACTGTAAAGTGATAAACAAAACACTTCCATCCCGTCGGCCGCTCCAGAAAGTTATAAACTCTCCCCTGGATGTTGGTTCTGGTGAGCAGAGGTCGCCTGGTGCTGTAGATAGATACTCGGGGGTCCAGATTGATGGCCGGCCGCGGGGTCTCCGTAGTAATCAGGACATCACGTTTCAGTTCAAAGGTGGTGGTGGTGGCGCGTTCCTGACCTTGCTGCCCATTGCTGTTTAACCCCTGAGGGAGAGGGATATGTTCGTAATGCGTGTTCAGATTTTCATTCATCTCCAGAGGACTCGGCTTGTTGTGAAGGTTTCGACTCGATGGGAAGACTCCGACGTTCCAGTTCCTTTTGTCTGTGGTCGGAGGAGATGACGAGGACATGGAAGAGATTGCAAGGAAAGGGAGGAATTTTTCTTCACGACTGTGAAAGTTTTTTAAAAAAGTGTTTCATTCCAAGTTCTTCTTCTACCCCGGCAGCTCGAAAGTGGCTGGAAAGCAATAAGAAGAGAAATGTAGTTAGTAAGAGACAGGAGTGCGAGGTCCTGCCTACTCCAGTCCTCCCGGTGACTCCTCGCTGCTGGGGTGGAGGAGTGGTTTGGGCTCCGTTCCTTCCTAACCACAGCTCTCTTACAGGTCTATTAGACTTGTTGATCTTAGAGGTGTGAGCCTTAATGCTGCGCTCTCTCCGGAGACATCACCTTCTCTTCACTTTCTGAAGGAACTTTCACCCTACCCTTATAACAAGTGTCTATGGTCTACAACCTCCTGGAGGGGATGAAATGCTTCTCATTCCACTGAGACTAAGAACCTCACGCTCACTACTTACAGGACGGGCAAAACATGCGGGAAAGACAGTGCAGACGGGACAGGCAGCAGACAGGCAACGCAGACGGGACAGGCAGCGCAGACGGGACAGGCAACACAGGCGGGACAGGCAATGCAAACGGGACAGGCAACAGACAGGCAACGCAGACGGGACAAGCAGCGCAGACGGGACAGGCGGCAGACAGGCAATGCAGGCAACACAGACAGGACAGAGGGGACAGGCAGCAGACAGGCAACACAGACAGGACAGGCAATGCAGGCAGGACAGACAGCACAGACGGGACAGGCAACGCATACGGGACAGGCAAAGCAGGCGGGACAAGCAGCGCAGACGGGACAGGCAGCGAAGACGGGACAGGCAACGCAGAAGGGACAGGCAAAACATACGGGACAGGCAGCGCAGACGGGACAGGCGGCAGACAGGCAATGCAGGCGGGACAGGCAACACAGACAGGACAGACGGGACAGGCAGCAGACAGGCAACACAGACAGGACAGACGGGACAGGCAGCAGACAGGCAACACAGACAGGACTGGCAATGCAGGCAGGACAGACAGCACAGACGGGACAGGCAAAGCAGGCGGGACAGGCAGCGCAGATGGGACAGGCAGCAGACAGGCAACGCAGAAGGGACAGGCAACGCAGAAGGGACAGGCAACGCAGACAGGCAGAACATACACGACAGGCAGAACATACACGACAGGCAGAGGACAAGCAGCGCAGACAGGACAAGACAACATGGAGGATGGGCAGCGCGCACACAAGACAGGACACAACATACAGGACAGGTGGCGCTCTCTTAGCTACGCAGGTCTCAGCAAGGAAAAAAATAAAAAATTTCAAAAACAAATTCTACGACACCACAGTCTCACTATTGACCTTGCTGTAAAATGCACAAAAATCTGGAACATCTGGTTTTTGGTCAAATTCTGTGGATTCACTCAAAAAGGAAAGACAGGCAAAGGGTTCACTGCACCAAATTGTGCGACATGTTCTAGTACATGTTAGACCTCAGTAGATGGTTGTATCTCCAGGCTTGTACTGTTAGGAAACACTGACCACGACCAGCAACCTTTTACACAATTTCATAAACACTCGTGGTCCAGTCACTGGCGCTTTTATTTCCCTTCTTCTGGTCCAGAGAAGAACAGAAAAATGGACAACCAAGAACCCCCCAAAAATAACAGACACAGACAGGGCCCGGGGACCCCAAAAATAAAGGACACAGACAGGACCCGGGAGACCCCATACAGTTCTTGTAAAATCTGCAATCGCCAGACAAAAACTTAGGCTCGCAGAATTTTGGCCTGGTGACTTCTGGCACAGATGTGATGATGGCCTTACTATGACCGGACACTCGGAGGTAATAAATGGTTCTCCGTCTACAGGAATTCGGCAAGGCCTGCTTAGTGCTATCTGCTTTATAGACCTTCTCAAAGACAGATTTGAGATTTTTTTCTTAGTTTTTGCCTCGAGGAGTCGTCGTCGTCTCTAAGAGATCATCACCGTGTTACTGTACAACAACCTCACATTACCTGGTCATGACAGAGGCAACGCAGACCTGGCAAAGTCACCGGCCACAAGGGACAGGTTTACATCGCCCCCTTGTGGCCTATCCAATGTACAGGACTTTGGGTGGTGTTAGGAGTGTTCTCCATGATACATGTAGAAACAAAGTGGTTTGATACAAAGTGAATGAGAGATTATTTAACCACAAACATACAAAGCTGCCGCTCTCCTGGGACGGGTATAGAAAGGTCTCTCCATATATTATATTTTCTAAGCCTACAATGTAACGGTATATAAAGAGGTTTCTTTATAGATGACATACTGTATATACAGGGAAAGAAAGCTCTCTTGTAGGCCGCACTTACCTACCTTATAGTACATGGCGACACAACACAACTGTCAGGCCGGTGCGGAGCCATAACCGACAGCCGCACGCTGCACACGGCGACAGGTTTTATTACTTCAGGCCTATTAAAATACATTGTGAGCAAAAATCTAACAGCCTAAGTCTTATGCACATATAAGATGGGGTCCTCTCTCCATATTCTGATATTTATCGTACTATAAGGTTACGCAGTGACTTTGGCCTTGACTGTAGCTTTAAATTGTCAGCACCTAGTCATGGGGCCACGTGTCACTTTACTGCAGCGCTGCGGCGGTAATATGTGCAGCATCATACGTGTTAGGCCTCATGCACATGACCGAGTGTGCAGGTCGAGTCTCTCCCAATGGGGAAGGGGGGGTCTGATGTTCCCTTCTATCCTGATGATTATAGTGCATGGCCTTTCCAGGGACTTTCCCAAAAGGAAGGGGGGAATGGAACGTCACCTATACTAACCCCCACCCCCCATCATACTTACCTGTCTTCTGCTCCAGACCTTCTTCAGGGCTGCCACCTTGATTTTTGATATCTGCTGGCTGTCCACGCCTGTGCCATAGAGCTGGAGTGCCGGCCGCCCAGATGTGCCGTCCTGTGCCTAGAAGGTCTGGACTGAAAGACAGGCACATATGATGGGGTGGTGGGGGTGAGAGAGGGAAGTAGTGCAGGGGGTGTCAGTGAGAGAGGGAGGGGGTGGGAGTCAGCTCTGAGTGAAGCCCAAGGCCAAGCCCAAGGAATATGGCCATATAAACTAATACAGAAGATGCTCATAGAGAGCCCAGAAATCACTCAGAACCCTGCTAAAGGTACTTGGGTAACCTTATAATTGTTTTAAAAAAAAAATTTTTTTTTTTGGTCTGGAAAACCCCTTTAATTTCCATACAGGTGGGCACACAACGCGCAGCCGCCTGGACCCATAGAAGGAGCGGATAGACTCACTCCTGGATTTTCAGGTTTTTCTTGATTCTGGAAAGTCCTGTAAACAACTTGTTTTTTTCCATTTTCATGAAACTCTTGGACTTGCCGGATCTTGTCATCAATTCAATCATGTTATTAGAGGCCTTGGTTTCACAGAGAGGCGGCTGAAAGTCTACAGGTAGAAATGGGTGGTCTCCTCGAGACAAATCCCTCCCGGGGACCCTATTCTGGGCAGTTGTAGAGAGGCTGGATATCCCTTTAATAAGGGCCTCAAGAAGTGGAAAACCCCTTTAATGGAGGTTGTAGATCTATAACACGACATGAGCCCAGAACACCCACCAATGGTATAGAATGAAATGATATCAATAGAGAAAGCGATTTGTGCTCCTTATTTCCGGTCATTGATTTCGGTCTCCACCGTTAGATAAGAGGTTGGTTAATCTGTAAGGACCCGGGAGGAGAAGAATAAATCACCACAGACCGGAGAGACAATCACTTTGGAATAGGGACAGGAGAAACAATAAGTAATCCATCAGATCCGTCACGAGAAGAAAACACTCATTACAAAGTCATCGAGATTATTCCTCTTATTCAAACAAGTGCGTTACATTCTCCGGGGCAGGGGGGTATCATTGACCCAATGCAAAAAAAAAAAAAAAGAAAACACAAATACTTATAGGACAAAAAGCAACACCAGAAGGGTCCGGTCATAGGACCACCAGGCACGACGGACTGACCAAGAGGGCTACAAAAGTGGATGGAATTCATTGAGGTATTTGTGGCCAAACCAAGTGATACAATGTTACTACAATGTTACAGACATATCTCAGATGTTATTGGCCCCATTGGTTTGTATTGGGTTCGTGCCTTGGACAAATCCATTGAACGTTCCGTTTTTTTTAATAATCTGTTTCAAACAATCCAGACACGTGAACCTGCTCATTCATGGACATTGTTTCAAATCAGCATTAGACATTTGTCGAGTTCCCGGACTGCAGACCCACAGTCATGGATTCTGGGTAACAATGAGCGGGAATATCCTGCACATCAAGAGGCAACACAAAAACTTCTAATAAATGGATGCCATTACACAGACACGGTCCAGACGGCCTCGTTTAAAGGGGTCTGTCCTGGAAGATTCCCTTTAATGTTTGAGGATGAACAGACATTGTGTTAAGCAGCAGAAACAGAGCTAACATTGAGAGTGCCCCAGGACATGGCACCGAGGAACAATGGAGGGATTATCTGTCTGCACAGGAGAGAAGACTACACTGCAGGTAAACTGGACGGACCACAATATGGAGATCCCTACAGAACTCACCGGTCCGGATGGGGGAATTGTAACAAAAACAAAAAGTTTCACATGCAAGGTTTATGGGAAGAACAGGACATGTAATGCAGCCAAAATCAAAAAGGTCTCAAGAGCAAAGGAGGGGTAGATACAATGACTTCTTCTGGATCAAAAACTACATCAAAAACATTGTCACCCAGATCTACAACCTGGAACTCCCTTGAAAGTGGGCAAAAAAAAAAAAAAATATATATATATATATATATATATATATATATATATATATGTCTTAACTTGGAACAATTTTTGGCAAATTCCAGCTTCTGTACCACTTGCCAACTTTTTTGACAGCGGGTGGAGCTGGGTGGGAATCTGGGCGGCCACATGTGAACACCTTGGTCTGCCAGACTGACAGTAAGGAGTTATAACACCAAGTTCCTGAGTGGGTTGGATTTGAGTCCAGGTGCACCGACATGTGTAAGAGCCTTGGAGTAATTCTGGATCGTTTGGACCTCTTGGGAATGAATTAAGACTGGTGTAAGAATCGCCAGTCTTCATAAATCCCACCCACCCCATGTGTGAATTCACCCCAACACCAGTCTTAAGTGGTTTTAGTGGGTGACCTCCACCAATCTGATACCGATGGCCTATATAACCCCCCCCCCCCCCTTAAATCATGCAGTATGGGTCCCATTGGAGGGTCTTCTCCCCCGTGTCCAGCACCCGTATGACCACTCAATGGGCAGCCTTGTTTTACTGTCCTTGATACTTTGTGTTTGTGCGTCTGACCTAGAATGTACCTTATAGACGTCCTCTATTCGCTTCCTCCTTCCCTGCAGTTTCCGCCAACAATCCAAAAACATTCAGAGGTTTCCTATAAAACTGGTCTGTGCGGAGCAGAGTTCAGCGTCCCCTGCACAGTCGGCTCTGCTACATCAGCGGACACAATGCTAAGTGATACGGTCGGACTATTGTCTGAAGGTTCTCACATGTCCCATTGATGTGGGTTTTTGGGATTTTTTGTTTTATTACATAGGGAACCACAATAGTCAGAAGTGACTTACAGTAATAAGGCGGAGGAGGATTATCAGGCGGCGGCTTCTCCTAACAAATGCTGCAGGTTCTTTATGTTTTGTGTATTTTATGTCTCCTAAAACCTTCTTCGATGTAATAACATTTTAGGGGCTTGTTATGGCTTTTCAAATTTATAGCACAACCTAATACCTAGTACTGCTTATCATTACATCACTTTATTATTCTACTTTTAGGTTTCAGCTCCGCATAGCAAAAATCAGCTAAAAAAAAACTGCAGCAAAAATGCATCAAGATTTTGATGTGTGTACTAAATATCATAAGCCGGTTCTGGTGACAGTAACCTATCTATCTGAAGGGTTGGGGTGATATGCTGGTTCTGGTGACAGTAACCTATCTATCTGCAGGGCTGGGGTGATATACTGGTTCTGGTGACACTAACCTATCTATCTGCAGGGCTGGGGTGATATGCTGGTTCTGGTGACAGTAACCTATCTATCTGCAGGGCTGGGGTGATATGCTGGTTCTGGTGACAGTAACCTATCTATCTGCAGGGCTGGGGTGATATGCTGGTTCTGGTGACAGTAACCTATCTATCTGCAGGGCTGGGGTGATATACTGGTTCTGGTGACAGTAACCTATCTATCTGCAGGGCTGGGGTGATATGCTGGGTCTGGTGACAGTAACCTATCTATCTGCAGGGCTGGGGTGATATGCTGGTTCTGGTGACAGTAACCTATCTATCTGCAGGGCTGGGGTGATATGCTGGGTCTGGTGACAGTAACCTATCTATCTGCAGGGCTGGGGTGATATGCTGGTTCTGGTGACAGTAACCTATCTATCTGCAGGGCTGGGGTGATATGCTGGTTCTGGTGACAGTAACCTATCTATCTGCAGGGCTGGGGTGATATGCTGGGTCTGGTGACAGTAACCTATCTATCTGCAGGGCTGGGGTGATATGCTGGTTCTGGTGACAGTAACCTATCTATCTGCAGGGCTGGGGTGATATGCTGGGTCTGGTGACAGTAACCTATCTAGCTGCAGCCCCTTCAATAAGATGACCATGGGGGATACTGAAAGCTGGACCACCGATCTCATATTGTTGGCCATACAAGGCCATTGAGGTGACATAAAGGGCTTGTGCAGTTATGGGGTTTATTCTCTATACACAGGACAAGTGCCCGATCCTTTATGTAGATGTGAGGTTTAGGATGAGACACTTATTCCCAGTCCTATGGATGGCACAATCCCTTTAATTGTTCGCATATGTCCCCGATCTGGGAGAAAACCTAATGTGAACGATGACAACATCTGCAGAAAAGAATTGAGAACAGAAAATCTGTATTACACGAGTAACATCCAACTCTCTACCCATGGGGGGCGCCAGTGACCCAAGGTCATACAATAGGTTTACTAGAAGGCGTTTGTTTCATCTTGGCCATCGATTTATAGGAACCAATGTATAGTCACAGTCACTATAGTGCTGGCTCCAGGCTACAAGGGGTTACATTCTAGGCATATTTGGGAGATGCCATAGTGACGTGTGACAAGTCTCAGACTGGATCTGCACACGATGCCAGAAGACTATTCATAAAGGGAAACAGTCAGCATTACAGGCGGCCCCAGCTCTATACAGGGAGACTGTCAGCATGTAATGCAGGATCAGACTAACGGGCTGCACCTTGTAGAGCGCCTTCTGCCCTTCTTATTAGTCTGCACTGAAGCTACATTGTAACAAATGACAACACTTTATTTGTATGCAAATTAGCTAAAAAGTGCTTTCCCGAACGGATTACCGACGCAGATGTGAGCGAGGCCAAAGACGCCAAGTCCCCGGCGCTAATCTGGAGCCAGAAAAAATCTGGGAAATTAGGCAAAAATGACCGACTGCAGAGATCAATATGGGAGAACAGTCAGATAAGAATTCAACATGAAAAGAAGTGCGGCGGAATATCTACGTGTCTGAAAACAGAAAATTTACAAATTAGCCGCCAATATTTAATATGGAGAAAAAAATACCGTGAAAAACGCAGCACATCATCAGGCTAAGACCCCACGTTACGGAAAAGCAGTGTTTTTGTTGCAGATTTTTGAGATTGAGCAGGAGGGAGACATAGAAGAAGCGTCCTAGATATTTCTTATTCCTTTTGTAGCCATTTTTGACTTTGGCTCAAAAAAATGCAAAAAAAAAAGAAGATCGACATTTCCACAACATGGTGCAAACTCAGCCTGAGGCCCGGCTCACATCTGCGTTCCGGAAAAAAAAAGCAGCTACCTAAGCAAATTACATAGACTATAATGGGGTCCTTGTGGTTTCCGCACAGACATGCGGAGAGAATAGTGCTGCTTGCAGGAAACCGAGCGGAAACCACACGGACCCCAATATAGTCTATAGCAGGGGTAGGGAACGTACGACTCTCCAGCTGTTGCAAAACTACAACTCCCAGCATGCATACTTGCTCTGCTGTTCTTGGAACTCCCATGGAAGTGAATGGAGCATGCTGGGAGTTGTAGTTTCACAGCAGCTGGAGAGCCGAAGGTTCCCTATCCCTGGTCTATAGTGTCCGCGGGTTTCCCAGGTACCTGCTTTTTAATGTGTATAGGTTTCTGTTTGGGGGGTCCCCAATTGGAACAAAAACCTGAACGCAGATGTGACCTGGGTCTCACCGAACTTCGCTACCTGGGGCCTTATAAAACAGTTTTTTTAGATGCAGGAAATATCATTTGATGCTGAAAATGTGCAAACTATGTCCTGTACAGTCACCTCTGACACCCCCGGAGCTGTGGGGCCGAGTGTGGGGGAGAAAATGCAAAGAAGAGATTTGCACAGAACAGATTTTTAGTTGCAGAAAATACAATATTATGTTTAAAATATGCAAAATAAGCCAAGTGCTGCCAACTATAGGAACCCCAGCACGGCCTCAGCACTGTATGGCCAGGTATAGGAATAGAACCATAAGGCTGCTTATAATAGACTGTACATAATGTGCCACCATCTATTGCAGCCACAGCACTGTATGTCCAAGTATAGGAATAGAACCATAAGGCTGCATATAATAGACTGTACATAATGTGCCGCCATCTATTGCAGCCACAGCACTGTATGGCCAGGTATAGGAATAGAACCATAAGGCTGCATATAATAGACTGTGCATAATGTGCCGCCACCTATAGCAACCTCAGCACTGTATGGCCAGGTATAGGAATAGAACCATAAGGCTGCATATAATAGATTGTACATAATGTGCCGCCATCTATTGCAGCCACAGCACTGTATGTCCAAGTATAGGAATAGAACCATAAGGCTGCATATAATAGACTGTACATAATGTGCCGCCATCTATTGCAGCCACAGCACTGTATGTCCAAGTATAGGAATAGAACCATAAAGTTGCATAAATCAGACTGTGCATAACGTGCCGCCACCTCCGCCAGCCCCAGCAACATCAATGAACTTACCCAAAGTCCATAGTAAAGCAGCCGGCGGAGCCTCCTGGTGCACAATAGTAACTATCCATAGAAAGATTCTAAGACTTGTCCCAGATCTGAAGGATTTGCATGTGCCGGCGTTGCGAGCCCGGCCGAGGGTCTCTCCTACCCCAGCCCCATTCACATTGTTCTTACCTATTTTCCCAGCATTGCTGCAGATGTTGCCTGAAGATCACAGAGCAGAGAAGAGGAAAGAGATCGAGGAAGTGCTGAGGTTTCCTCCAGGATCTCACGCCTGCTGCTGCTGCTGCAGCTTGTAAACTTTCTGATGCCAGTTACTTGGAGCTTCACTTCCTCGTTGGTTTCAATGCAGGAAAAAATAAAAATAAAAAAAATCTTCCAAACTGGAATTTGAGTCTAAAACTGAGACTGGCGAGCGAGGACTGACCCAGGAAAGCTGCCCATTCACACCAAGAGGACTCCGCTGCTGGCAGCCATTAACATTAGTGTAACCTGAGACTTCTTGTTAAAAAACCTCCCCAACTTCTTGTCTTCACTGCATTGTTAACCCAATAATCCCCGCCTTGTAGTTACCGACCTGGAGGCAGCAAGTTCAGGGATTGTTGGAGATCTCAGCGCTCCTTCAGAATCTCAGCAATAAAGTATCCAAATTCTGAGTAACTTAGTAACAATACAAGCGATACATTCCCTTTAATTCGGAATCTGACAGTATACATGTCTGTATATGAGCATGGTCTCTAAATGGCGCCCCCATGTGGCCGAGCTAAGAGCGCTATGGGAATTTTTCAGATTTTTTTATTTTGTTTTTTTCAGACCCAAACATTGGCGCTGGGCAACTGAATGCGACTAGGAATACCAAGTGCCCTTAAAGAAGCTGATCAGCGGGGGTGCGGAGAACCAGACCCCCTAAACTGATATCCTAAGGATATTGCAGCCTCCCAAAACCCCTATTAAAGAAAACAGATTTCCATCCATTTTTTTAAAAAAATGTATTAAAACCAGATTAAATCTAGCAGGTTTTTCAAAAAAAAAAATTTGTTCCAAATGTAGATTTTTTTATTCTGTTTTCTGTGCCGGATTCTGGGGGCGGCCATCTTGTCTGGGCTCCTCCTCTGCTCTGTTAACAGCATTTAGTGATCTGCTTTACAGCACAGTCCTGCCATAGGCGGCAATAGTCTGGAGCCGACTCATTGGGGTCTATCAAAGAATGTTCTAGACAAGCCCAGTGAAGGGAGAAGTACGTAAGCTGCGACTGATCCAATGAAAAATCCTACAGAATTAGTAGCAGTGCATTATTGGGCTTAGTGGTCAGAGTGAAAGTTGCAGGTTTTTTTTTTTTTTTTTCCATTTAGATAGTGACATGGAAAATTAAAAAAAAAAATCTACATATATTTAATTCTGAAACTTTGTTTAAGAAATAGGTCAATAGGGAAATGAACATTTTTGTAATCTACTTTATTAACCTATCTAACTTCCTGCTCATGGAAATCAGGCTGTGAAGATCGCATTAGTAATGATGTAACTAAGCAATGCCAGGAGACTACGGCCGTGCACCTGAGCTCAGTGCAGGAGGGGAAATATGTACCGGTGATACAAAGGTCTGCAGACTTATAATGAGAATGTGACTGTCTGTTTTCTATTACAAAGGAAGTTAGATAGGTTAATGAAGAATAGTGAAAAAATGTTCATCAAACACCCTCAATACACTTACAACACATATATACATGGGCTTTGTGCAGCGCCCAGACACATAATACATACATTGCTCAGTGCACAGTTTACCGCACATATGGATAATAGTATATACAGATTCCAGGGTACTATACAGTTACCATCATATTATGTCTATGTATGTATATTATCAGACCTGTCCCCTACAGCACAATACAGGGCCCAGGATGCCAAGTTTATAGCCTCACATGTAGCCATATAGCCCCCACCTGGGGCACGTAGGCCACTCCCCTAGGATACAATGTCTGCTATATAATACCAGGCCTTCAGAAAGTAATATATTACCCCTATTGTATTCTAGTAAGCAGTGAACCAGCTGCCCCTTATGAGGCCATCGATCACTCACCTGTCCCTGGTGCTACTGCACTGTACTGAGCTGTGCTGCCCTCTACTGGTGGTGCTGGTGGGTGTCCGGTCACTGATTGGCTCCTTTGGGTCTTTATATTATAGGAAATGTGAGGAGATTTTAGTTCTGGAGTCTTCAGAGTCTTGTCAATTCTTCAGTAGACGAAGTACAGATTGGAATTTGACAATTTGTTCATTTAAAGGGATTCTACCACTAAAACACTTTTTTTTCTAGTTACCACGTCGGAATAGCCTTTAAAAAGGCTATTCGTCTCTTACCTGTGGAAGTGCTCTCCGCCGCGCCGTTCGTTCAAAATACCGGTTTGTACCGGTATGCTAATGAGTTCTCTCGCAGCGATGGGGGCGTCCCCATTGCAGCTCGAAAACTCACCGCAGCGCCGCCTCTCTGGTCTTCGGTGTCCTCCCCTTGCTTCTTCAGCGTCTGTCGGACGCCTGCGCAGTATGCTCTCTGTTCGGCGAAGATTGCCGAACGTACTGCGCATGCGCAAAAGTCCAGTGCCCGCACTATGGCTGGGACCGCAATTTCGCGCATGCGCAGTACGTTCGGCAATCTTCGCCGAACAGAGAGCATACTGCGCAGGCGTCCGACAGACGCTGAAGAAGCAAGGGGAGGACACCGAAGACCAGAGAGGCGGCGCTGCGGTGAGTTTTTGAGCTGCAATGGGGACGCCCCCATCGCTGCGAGAGAACTCATTAGCATACCGGTACAAACCGGTATTTTGAACGAACGGCGCGGCGGAGAGCACTTCCACAGGTAAGAGACGAATATATTCCGACGTGGTAACTAGAAAAAAAAGTGTTTTAGTGGTAGAATCCCTTTAAGCACGATTCACATGAAGGGGAAAATCATCCTGGGACGGCCATTGTGAGCGCACAGCGGGGGAGGTTATAGGCAGAGGCCTCACGTTGCAGAAACACAGCTTTTTTTTGTTGCAGATTTTGTTGTGTGTTTTTGAACTAAAGCCAAACTATTTAGGAAGCTTCTTATTCTCCTCCCTCCTGCTCAGTCCACTCCTCCGGGCTTTGGCTCAAGAAACTGCAGCAAAATCTGCAACAACAAAAAAGCTGCAACGTTTCTGCAACGTGAGGCCTAGGCTGAGTTCACACGGGGTATTTTGGTCAGGATTTCGAGGCGGAATCCGAAATCAATGGGAGCCGGTCAGTTCTTTTTACCGCGAGTGCTCTATTCCGGCTCCTGGAAGAAAGAAGCAACACGCTCATACTTCAGGCGGATGTCGCAGCCGATTCAGCCACGAGACGTCCTCCTGAAGACACTCCCTCCCGACTAGGCCCATTCACTTGGCTCCAGGTTTGCAATGTCTCGGACTCTGTTACTAAATGTGTCCTATTGAATATAATGGGGCAGATATTTTAGGACTGATGTTTGGACAATACGAGGGACAGGACTCGGCTGATTCATGGAGAGGCTTCGGCTTTCTCATAGAGTTTCAATTTTTCATATAAATATCTGTCTATAAGTATAAGCACACAAAAATGTTATATACTACGTATACTCAGTGATGTTGTGATACCTGTATATACTATGTATCCTGGGTAACATTGCAATACCTGTATATACCAAGTACCCCCGGGAACGTTGTGATACCTGCATATACTACATATCTGTGGTACCATTTTGTTACCTGTATATACAACACCCTTGGTAACATTGTGATACCTGTGTATATACTGTACTACGTACCCTCGGTAACATTGTGATATCTAAATTATTTTATATGAATATTGAGGATCAACATGAATAAATGTTATTGGTATTTCCGTGACTTTCCAGCGCCCATTAACACCAGATCACAATCGGCCGCCTGGAAGGGCTTTAGGAGTCCGGCACGGAGATAAATATTGAAGCTGGAGGGTAATTATAGGACGAGACTTCTGAGAGCTCTGCAGGGTTACACTTACATGGACACAAGTCACAGTTACTTTATAGATTTGCCATACATAATTTAGGACACTCTCAGCGATGCGAGCGAGTGGCCATGACGGAGCAGGTGCGGCCGCATCACCTTGTTATCGGGATAGACTATGGCGTCTTTGGCTGCGACAACACGTTGTATGGCCAAATGTCATGATGTCTTCATGGCCACCCTACAAACTCTTTAGCCCTGAGCAGGTGACTAGTAAGATGGTTGATGTAGGGTGACTGCACAATAGGGGGGTCCAGACTTTGGGATCTCTGGGCCACATTGGGAGACTTGTCTCAGGCCGTCCATTAAATACACAAACCCTAAGGAACGCGGACAAGGAAAAAAAAAAGTTAGTTACAATAATTTTCCTGATATCCACCAGCACCTACGTGAGAGGCGTCGAAGTTTAGAAATACCGAGCTCGGAAAATAACAAAACGGAAGCCGTACAAATGGCGAAATCTATGGTGTATAAATAGCGAGAACATACGCCTGTATCTTATGTGACGGCAGCAGAGAATCACAAAAACAATCTCATGGTTTATGTTCTAGTCGCATTCATGGCCGTATAGGATCGGGGGTTGGACGCGGCGATCTCCACAAGCCAGGGCGTAGTTTTAGTAGTCGCACCTAGACCTTTAGGGGCCACATACTGTCTGCAGACACTGGAGCTATAAATGGCGCATAAGATGTCGGGACCTTGCACAAAGCTTTTGTAAGATGCCCCCGAACCCGCACAAATTCATCTCGCGTGACTGCACAACCCTCTGCAGACAGACCTCAGACCACTTGTTCCCTTTCCATTGGCGGGCGAGACCACTTCTGTATACAGACACCCGAAACAAATACAAACTTATCATTGAAGGGGATTCATACGGAAGATTAAGTTTTCTTTGGCCTGCTCCATAAGATGCTTACAAACTGCGCCCATTACGATCTGTACAGCAGCCCATGAAGGACTAGAGGATTCATCTCAACTTTGTTTTCTAAGGCCAATGACATCACATCCATTGGTCACATGTTACAGCTCAGTCTCATTCAAATGATTGGGGCCAAACTGCAATATCAAGCCTGACCACTATCCAATGGGTGGCGCTGTGGTGCTATGTCGTGAAGTGGCCATAGAAATTAATATCATAGTACTGGGTAATCCCTTGAACAATATCGACAACCTGTCCTAATGGCTGAGGATCATTTCTACTGATTTCTACTTGTTTTCCTTGACTGACTCCATAGGATGAGCCCCCCCGACGTCCCAAGTGCCAGGAAGATGGCTGCCGGCCATGACGTCAACACGAAATCCTAGAAGAGTCCGTTAGGTAATAATAGACGTGCTAGGAATTCTGGAGCCGCTGGCGTATCGCCATTGTTAGAGTCTTGTTGTATCTCGTAAAATATTAAAGCCGCATGTCCCGCCTTTCATCTCGATACAAATTACATGGCGTAAGGTTTCCTGTGAGCGCGTGCTACATGGCGAACGCAGATTATTGTGGCGGTTACTCACAAGGATGATGGACCGATGTAAAGGGGAGGAGGAGCAAAGATTAGGAAATATAACAAAGAGTTAATAGAATGGAACACAATGTAACAATGTAACACTATACACCATCAGGCAACTTTTATTATACACCCTCTTTCCGTATCATCCCCATAGGATTGACTGTACAGTGTCAGGTGGAGGTTTTTGGGGTCCTCCAGCACCACCAAGGAAACAGACCATTGAACCCTCGAAATTTGGCATCTTCTGCTGGACCTTATTGTGTGACTTTTACCGTTTTGGCTGATGAATGGTCACATCAATGCAACAAACCAAACGTAGACTGCTCACGTTGGATATTTCCGGACGGCTGCTGACCAGGGTTTAGCATGATGGGCCATTGGACCAGTCACCTTGCACTGCCCCTAGATTTGCATCTGTATTTTAAGAAAGCACTTAATCCTGACCACCAAGCCTAATACTAGACTGAGACATGACAATTCTCTCCCCCTTCCCTGACAAATCTCTCAATGACTTGGCTCCAGACTATTGCTCTCTAGGGGCATGACCACGCTGTAAAGCAGATCACTAAATGCTGTTAACAGAGCAGAGGAAAACCTCAGGCAAGATGGTTCCCGAGCGTCAAACGCCCCACTGATCTCCAACTGCTGACCTGATGGACAACACGGCCATACTACAATTCATTCCTATTAGTCATGTCATGATCGGTCGGTGTCCATGTAGCAAGACCCCCAGACTCTTATCACACAATGTACGATGATGGGACACCCCTTTAAGAGAACATCTGCTGTAATAACCCCCTTAAAACCCTTCACTATACAAAAACAGGGTCCTGGTCTGACCTCCGGGCTCCAAGGTCTTCTCCTGACCCATTCAGTATAGGATCCAATGATCTAGGCGGGGACCCCTGCGGTAGGGACCCCCCAACCCCCAATGGTTCAGTCCATACAAAGCAACAAACGTGGTTTTAGAAAATTTATCCATCTTTACAGACATTAAAATGGTTTCCTTTACAAACACTGAATCTTTTTTTTTGTTCAGATCACTTAGTAAAACATGAATCGCTTAGTGACGCAAATCCTCAAACTATCGATCACCAGTATTATATAAAAAAGCAAAAAAAATTAGGAACAAAATAAATGACAGAATCCCACAAGTGACGCCGCGTCTGAATCATTTGCTACATGTAAAACAATCGCTTTCTTCACTGCCAAAGCTGCAAATCATAAGATGCAGGTTATTGGGATTTTATTTTTTTGCGTCTGTCCCTGGTGCCAAAATCAGCAGGTTTGACCTTCAAAAATTCCAGTTCTCGTTCCAAAAAAGTAAAAAGTGAGCCATGAGGTTTATGGGTTTCATTATTAAATAGCAGAACAGTATCCAATACATTAAAATATAAAAAAGTACAATTCGTGTTCAGTAGCGGTGGGCCGGGCGGGAAGGAGCAGAAGCTTCCGGAGAAGAAGCTCAGAGGTTTTTTTGTTTGGTTAAGTTCCTGTCGGAATTTGTTCCCCCGTTGACTTGTAACGCGTCGTCCTCGGGTCGGCTGTATTCTTGTTTCTGGCGGCGGATTTCTTTGTAGCGTAATGTGATGTCTCTGTAGGGGGAGGAGAAGAAAAATAGCAACATTGTCAATCTATAGGACATTAATGGGGTTTTGGGGTGTTACATAGCTGATCGGTGGGGGTCCCCCATACAACAGAGAGAGCAAAGTTCCGAAGTTCAGCCCCATCACTTGAATGGGACTGAGCTGCCAACAAAACACTAGCTGCATGAATGTGATGCCACTAGCTGGTGAACCAGACTGCTGTTCTGTGCAGGATCCCAAGTTTTAGGATCCCGGCCTCATAGGCAGGTAAAGCCGGCGCCGGCTGAGTCCGCTCACCTGATAAAGAATCGCCACGCCGTCCACACCAAGCCCAGGATAATTGCCAGAAACCAGCACTGTGTGACATAGAACGGTAACGGTAGTGTTATAGTTAAAGGGTCGTATTTTACAACAATGAGGAACTCCGTCACGGTGATGGCGGCCACCATCCACGCCTGCTGGCCCAACTTCTTGTGGAACTTCCTGGAAAGTAAAATGGGAACAAATTAGGTTTTGTTGGGGTCAACATTCTAAACATGAACTTAACTGCAAACTCAGTCACCACCTGGTAATCCATCAATTCAAGAGCAGAGCTGGGGGTAGGAGGGAGGTGAAGCTGCAGATTAAAGGCTTGTTCCTCGGAATAATAAATACTTAAGACAGGTCATGGGTCGTGGATGGGGTGTGACCCCTGGGACCCCCGCTGACTGGCTATTTGATGAAGCTGCAGTGCTCACAAGCGCCTCCCCCTGTGCAAATGAGGTCACGATCATAGGTGGCATAATACAGCAGAAGCTCAGTCTCATTCAAGTGAAAGGGGCTGAGCTGCAATAGCAAGACACTATAATATGTGCTCGCTAGTCCGTGACAAATACTGAAGAGCCGCAGCCGCTCACTGCCCGCCCTGTGTGCATATAGAGCAGGCGGGAAGGGGTTAAAGCTACGCTATGTAAAGTTTTATAAAGGCATCAATGTCTGCGGTACAGAACACCGGTATTCATAGGGTTAACATAGATTAACCCCCCTCCCCCGAGGTCTTTAGGGAACAATTACGAAGGTGTCCCTGCCCTTGTTGCGATTCCTTTTTCACTATTGGGTCTTGAAAAAAGGTTTGCACAAAATGCAAAGGGAAGGCGCGAGATCCCAGGCAGAGATCCCAGGCATCGAAATACAAAGCTCAATTCTGCCACCTAGTGACGCTCAAGTGAAGTACAAGAAGGTTATCAGAGTCTGCAGAGTCCACGTCCCGCACTCCGAGGCCATAGAAGTCATCTGAGGTTCCTTTTTGGGCCATTATAAATCTTGCTCGCCGCATAGGCCCCTTCCATGATGTTTAGCAGCGCCGTAGGTCGGGGGGGTTCGCTAGTTACAATGAAATGAATATGACAAGGTGGGGATTATAATAAGCGGTCGCTGCTGTGCTCATATAACCGATGACCTCACCGGCCACTAGGTGTCCCCCTTCCCTATACCTCGCTCTCCTGCCTGGGCGCCATCTCCAGTAAGTGGGGGCAGGAGAGGGGCGCAGATGGTGCTGATCTTCCTGCAGAATTAACCCCTTCCTGCCTCAGAGGCAAAGTTGGCTATAGTATGTATACAGTATACAGCTACAATGTTCTAGCTCAATCTGCAGCCACAACCATCCTTTGCATCTTGCATTGGTTTTGCTATCATCACGGTCAAGCATTACAATGGCGGTACAAGGCGGCGCACGGTGCACAGCTCTCCAGCACGGTCTTACAGTCCCCCACAAACCTGTTGCTCTAGATAGTCGTGCCAGTACAATGCACAGAAGAGGACTGACACATCCAGATTACATGTCCAGGATACTCAGGAAAATTGTGGCTGCAACACTGTAGTCTGCACAGGAAAGGGTTACTATATGCAATGCAAGATGTAGAGTCGGGGGAAGGAGGTCCTCGCCCTTATAGTGACCCCGAATGGAGACGTCAGCTATAAGTAATGCAGCAAGATTGGGGCATTGTGAGGATTAGTCGGGGACCCCTGAGCAGAGGATGTACTTACAAGTCGTCCATGAAGTCGTAGATCTCCCTCATGGCCACGCCGCCCACGTTTACGAAAAACACCAACCGCAGCAACACCAGGTAATGCTCCGGGGGCATCCACAGGACGAACTTGAGGTAAAAGGTGTTGAGTTCTGCCAGTAAGAACTGCAAGAGGAAAACAGGGATCATTACACAGGAAGACACAAATAAACAGGGACAAGAACCGAGAAAAGACCCCAAAAAAGTCATTAATGGGGATAAGTGTCCGATCACGGCTGGGTTCCCCAGGAATCAGGAGGACGGGGAGCGAGTGTTCCCCTAAAGCCTTGTGATTGGGGCACTTGTAAGACCAACACTCTATTCACTTCTATGGGGCTGCCCGGGCTGTAATCTCCACCAGTGCCACATAGAAGTGAATGGAGCAGGGGTCAAAAGTGAAGGTGTGAACATGACGGCACAGGATGAGCAAGACATGGCCACCTCCTTACCAATAGTCTCCGTCCTGTCCTTGGGTTGAATCTGATATTGAAGTAAATTGCATTGAGCTGCAATACCATAACCAACCTGCGGACAGGAGTGGCGCTGTTCTAAGCTATAACCCCTCTGTATATAGCGGAGATACTTACTACAAATATAATGCCACACACTGCTAACCATCTGCGGAGATTGGACGCCGGCTTCCACTCGAACTTCACCCAGCTGTACGGAGTGAACTGGAAGGCGATTCGCTTCATTTTACCTCTAGAAGTGGAGAAGAGTCCGGGTCATGGTTTGGATCACGTATGTACCACGGTCTTTGCATAAGTCACCAATATCCCAGGGGGACAATACTACCGGGACCCCTGCTGATCAGCTGACTGACAAGTCTGCAGAAAGAGGACAGCTCTGTCCATGGTGTAGTGGCTGTAAGCAGTACTGCAGCTTCTTACCATTTAAAGGGGTGGTCCCGTTCCTATTTGTATTGCTTGGTATTGCTGATACACGGCGTGTAATGTAATATGCCATGCAGCTGCAGTATTAAAGAGGAGGGACTAGACATCCCCTTTAAGTGTCATACCATTAATAGCCCTTACACAAAGTATGGAGTAGAGCCCGATCCACGGCCGTCACTCACTGGATCTGAGGATTGGTTTTGCACACATCATATGACAAGTTTTCACTATTCCGGTCATCACTGGGTCACCTTATCACAGGCTGTCGCTCGTACCTACCTGTATGTAGGAATGTTCCACAGGCCCTGCCATTTGTACGGTTTCATGGAGAGCCACTTTAAGGTCTTCATACCACAATAAATCCCAAATCCGTTGCACAGCAGCACGTCCATGATCCACTAAAAAGCGCAAAAACGGAGAATCAATACTAAACCTCTTACTATATGTCAATGGGTTCTCCAGGCTGTAGTCCTACATCTTGTCTTATAGCTGACGATGGACGCCAAGGATGACCAAGAGCCCGGGACGGACAGAACCCTTATTTTGGGTACAGGTGATCCTGCCCCTCCCTGCTAGTACTTTGCATGGACAGTCCCTTATCTTAATTTAAGCTTCCTGTATAGGAAAAGCAGCCCAAAAATAGTGCAGAGGAGATGTAGGAAACGCAGACATTTCCTGGTAAGACACAAGATGTTCTGCAGCAGCAGCTCCATGCGCAGGATACAGGCTGCACACTATGGATAAGGATATGCAATTCATCTATACAAGCAAGTTCTCAGGTTAAAGAGAAGGGTCCTCGGGTCTGTACAGGCAGAGGGTTTAGTGTCCCGGATTGCCCTGTTTTATAGTCCTAAGCGCTACTTATCTCATCAGACTCCTGTTTGTTGTTCCTTGTGCTGGTGCCGATCCTCACTGAGGCCGAGGACGTACACCCCGACTTCACTGTGCAAGTTCCAGAGCACTGACGCATGGGCACTGATGCCAAGGACGTACACCTCAAATTCATTGTGCATGATCCAGAGCAATGACGCATGGGCACTGATGCCGAGGACGTACATCCCGACTTCAATGTCCATGATCCAGAGCACTGACGCATGGGTACTGATGCCAAGGACGTACACCCCGAATTCATTGTGCATGTTCCAGAGCAATGACGCATGGGCACTGATGCTGAGGACGTACACCCCAACTTCACTGTGCATGTACCAGAGGACTGACACATGGACACTGATGCGGAGGATGTACACACAGACTTCACTGTCCATGATCCAGAGCACTGACACATGGGCACTGATGCCGAGGACGTGCACCCCGACTTCACTGTGCATGTTCCAGAGGACTGACACATGGGCACTGATGCCGAGGACGTGCACCCCGACTTCACTGTGCATGTTCCAGAGGACTGACACATGGGCACTGATGCCGAGGACGTGCACCCCGACTTCACTGTGCATGTTCCAGAGCACTGACACATGGGCACTGATGCCGAGGTGAAAGCCTTTGGACTGCACCAGCACAAGGAGTACAGCAGCAGGGGGAGGATAAAGTGAAGCAATAATCAGACTTGGCCATTAAAACCCTAAACTGATCAAAGGTCAGTGGAAAATCCCAAAGATACCATCATGTGATTCCTGGGCCCAAACTTACGTGATCCCACCAGCATTCGCTGAAGTTGGGCAGCTGGTGCTCCAGGCTGTACTCCAGAAACTCGAACATGACGCTGATGATCATACACATCCACCAGTCTCTTATCATTAGTGTCTGCGGGGCGAGAGGACAGGGGTGAGGGGTCAGACAGAGATACAAGACTTACACAGTGCCGAAACGTACCCCGACATCAGGGCTGCGCGATTACGTCCCGAGCCAAGGTCACAATTAATCAGACACTTTATTATGACTAATAGGAATTATCGAAAGGTAGAAGTCAGAGCTTTTGTAGGGTAAAATTTAGGGGATATGTGGACCAAACGCCCAAACTGGAAGATCCCAAAGTATAATGAGTGGCGGCCTATGGAGAGGAGCAAATCTAAAGAAAACCCACAGCGTTACTCACCTCTCCTGGGCTCCGGATCCTCTTCAGACCCCCTGAATAAGGTCAGAAGGTCTCAGCGGTCCCCGATATAATTCAGGAGGCCAGAAGAGGACACAGACCAGCACCCCAGGTCACAGAGGGGAGTGACACTGTTTTTTAGGTTTGCTCCCCTCCCATAGGCCTCTGCTTATTATACTTTGGGGTCTGACGAGTATCCGGATGGACGGTCGGTTTGGTTATTTTTTGATGTACCCGAGACACAGTGACGGTGCCGTGTGCAGGAACACAAACCGCAAGCCACAACTTACTTTGATATACCAGCCGAGGAAGTGCGCAGGTACAAAGCCGTCCATCTTGTCCTAAAAAAGCAAAACATTACAAGTAGCAGAGCGGCCGGGTGCAACATTGTTATATCAGGGTGAGGACACTTATTCTTCATGGGAGAGAACAGGACACGTCACAAGTCTTGTCCATGACATTAGGGGTCTGTGCCGTTCTGGTACGCAGGGGGCCGACAGTATTAGGTCACATCTCCCACACGGACCCGTATTCCTGCTGTCCCAATCTGTGGCCCTGGTCCCTGTTTAGCAGTCACTGTGTCATTTCGGAGCTTTAATCTGATAATCTGAGACAGGTCGGGAACACAATGTCCGACGCCAGGTAATCTGTAAACTGACAGAGGTAGCAGAGTCTAAACCGCTTCAGCAAGAAAAGGTTGTGAGCGGAGGGTCCTGCAGCGCCGCCTTCTGACCGCACGGCACGGACATGCCGCTTACGGTAATTGCCTCCCCTACTTTTTGCTTGTCATTTTGTTACTGTGGTTTAGACAGAGAGATGACAAATCCTTTGCAATCCCTTCTAATCTGGGCTTGGACTGTCTGCTACGGGTTCCAGATGTGGAATGTCACACACGGGCTATCGGCGCTGTCATTTGTGTGTCTTAAGTGGCTGCGGGCACGCACAATAGATAAGTGGGGGAAGGGTCGCTGCTGTAGTGTCAGAAGAATGCTACAGCGAGGAAGCAACGCAATAGCAACGCACATTCCAGCTCCGGGGGCAGACATAGCTGCACGAGTGGGGAGAAGCATACAGAGGACATGACAGCAGCCTGTGCGGGATCCAAAGTAATCACAGGCCTGGTACAATGTAGGCTGTGGCAAAATATCAGGGCTCCTCAAGCTCCAGTATTAGACCAAATGCAGAAAAGCTGCGGTTCTTGTTGCAGAGTCTTACCCATAAGTTGTGGTAAGGGTCAGTTTTGTTGTTCGGATCATATATAAGGCAGTTTCCGCCATAATCTCTTTCGGGTAAAGGAACGCCCAATTTGGGGTCAATAAACTTCATGAATTGTCTTCCATCATGTACAGTCTGCAAAAAAACCCAATACATCATGTAGTATTGACACAGGCATACAGAGGGGTCAGTGCCCCTTTACCTTACATGTTCTGGGGCTATTATAATGGGAGCCTAGCGGCTTGCAAATTACAGAAGAATCCAACAATCTAATGTCTATAGGGGCCGTCAGGCAATACAGAAAGTGAACAGAAGATAAGCGGTGCCAAGGGAGAAAAGCAGCCGCTGATCCCACTAACCCCTGAGACCATACACTACACGTTACAGGGGTTTTCTGGGTTGGGGGTAGTTTTTATTTTTTAAACGAATGATCTATCCTTAGTTTAGGTCATAAGTATCTGATCGATCGGGGTCCAACATTGGAACCTGACACCAAACGCGTCGCCAAAACCTATCATGGAGCAGAAGCCTCTGTCCACTGTACAGCAGCCAGGCTGGAGCGCGGTAACTCGTGGAGGAGCTGCAATACTCCAGTATGGCCGGTATATAGAGGACTCCATCCCCTGGTGCGAGAGGTTACAGGATTGGTGAGGGGTCCTGCATTGGACTCTCACTGATATAAATAAGTCATTCGTATTAATGAATGAATTGCCGTTAACCCTTCATAATCTGATCAGCAGGGTGCGGTGCAAACCGTGAACATCACCACCATACTGGATCAGTCAGGCATTCCCTTATAGGAAGAGAAAAGCCGAATACAAGCTGGGAAAGAATGACGGACATCATTGTAGCCTGAAGAACCCCATAGACTACGAGGTTAATGGACCCTACAACACAATGTGATTATAGCCCAACTAGTCTGAGAAACCCCTTTAAGGCCTGACCTGGGAAATTTATAATAGTTGTTATGCCCATGATATGAGACGTCTTATAAGGCTCCTTACCTGAAAGAGGATGAAGATGAGGAAGAGCTCGTAGACCACGCTGACACACAGCCAGAACCGCCAGTAAGCTGAAAGACACCAATACGTTGTATATTAACGTGCGGCTGCTTTACTGCACTTAGAGGGCATGTCCATAGGACGGACACATTACAGAGAGGACGGTGACTTTGGCTTTTAGAACAGATCGTCGTTCTTTGGTTTCCCACAATACTTGTGAAATTATAAAAATAAATTGCTAACAATAATGGAATCCTAAAACACCCAAAACCCACCAAAATACCTGGATGAGGTCTGGAGAATGGTCCATCTTTAGCTTGTGTCACCCCGAAACACAGGAAAACCAGAATACTGGCCACAATCCCTCTGAAAAGACACAATGGAGGACAATACAGGATATAGATTTATTGGATACATTGTATCTAGGTTATATAAATACATTCTATTTTACTATCTCATCTCTATATACACATATATATTATACACTCCAATACAGCCCCTCCTGCACCAAATCTGCTCTGACCCACAGTCAAGGACCCGACAACCTCAGTGATCTCTTGCACCAAATTGTTAGCAGTCCCTTAGAAGGTGCGAGGTGTCGCCTCCATGGATCAGACCGGCTTTCCTTGATAATCAGATTGAGATCTGGAAATTTGGGGACCGGGCCGGCGCCTTCAATAACCTGCTGAAAGAGGCGACTGCCATTGGGGAATACAGATGCCATAAGGGGTGCGCACACCCTATAGGCCATAGGGCACTGGAAGACTCTTTCGGTGGGGGACAGGAGTCAGTACGAGCCCCCCGACTAGTCTGTAGTGTTGCAGCTCCATACCTGCCAGTTGCAATGCCCTGTCCCAGCACCTTATACAACATAACCTGGTTTTCGGCACCCCGAGACTGGATCAGACGGACCCATCTCCACTACTTACACACCCTGAGCCCCCCCGGCCACCAGGACCCTGCAGCCAGTCCACTTTTAGTAAATACTAACCACTACACACCAGGGACATCTCACAAGCCCTGACATCTTGTTCTGACCCGGTTGTCTAGCCCTTGTCCCCCTCACTTGCCCGTTTTTTCCTGTTTACAACACATTAACGTCAAGAACAAACGGCCGCTTGTTCCCCGATATATTTCCCTCACCCTTTGGCAGGCGTCCGTGTGACTGAAAGTTCACGTGACCTGGTTTTAATGTTATGGCAGTCCCCGGTCCCCTTGGTTGAACTTTTTGTCTACCTATTTTGTTTTTATCCCATATTCTGACGTAACAAACTGGAAAGTCCGGTCCCTTCTATCCTGGCGGCGTTTAGGCCGCTCTTATTGACATACAACGCAAAAAAAGTTACGGACAATGAGCGGCTGTCAGAATAAGAGACGGCTTGTGTCGCAACAAAACCGTCACAATACAGCGAGCCCGCGGGGGAGAAAGGGCTGAGGAATACAGCGACTGCAATATGGACCCGGGAATTACCGAGTGTCTAGGGTGATGTGTTATAGGCACAAACAAAGGTGGCCATGTTTGATAAGAGACGGGCTTGTAGTATTAATGTATTTGCTGCACAATTCATGTGAACTTGTCAGATACAAGACTAGCAAGCGACGGGTCAGGAAGGGTTGGCAGGGGACACCAGCAAAAACTTCCTCCTGTTCCCCGAACACCAGGAATAAACAGGAAACCTCCAGATCCAAGTGTGATAGAGTTATTAATAGCCGACACACACACGTACGTGTTCACACTGATCTCACAAATCTGTGCCAGGGGAAGGTAAGAACAAGTGAAGCAGATCTGAGGAGAACCGGAGGGACACAGCGCGCTCCTCGGGCACAAAGGAGTTAAAAATACAATGACTGTCATTTCCCGTAGGAGCCATCGGAGGAAGATTCAGACAAGGTCTGAGAGAAAGCCTTTGTGTCACCTGTGAGTCTGCAGACCGCGCTACCCTCGCTGCAGACTATTACCCCACCTGCCTATAATCTATAATACCGTGCACAAGTGTGAGTAATGTAATAGTGCATAGTGTAAGGAGTCACAAACAGCGGCTGTCCGTAGTGATCGCTATCAGGTGTTGCCTCCTCAGAACGGAACGTTAACTACGGCTACACCTGACAATCCAAAGTGATGGCGATGGCGCCCGGCCCGGCCACATTCCAGGTTACAGCTAATCCCCGAGCTCCTGCCCTTGAGCAAGTGACCTCCTAGCGACGAGACCGGAGGCTCAGGATCTGAATCCACCACGTGAGGTCCTCGCCTCTAGTCTAGGAAAGTCCTTGGGCCCTCCTGCCGAGGTGCTAGACATCGCCTTCAGCTGTATATGAACTCCTTCCCTTGTAAGCAAATAGAGGTGGAGGCAGATCCCGGCGTAGAAGGCCCCACACAATTGGGGGCGCTGTCCGAGGAGCGCTGTGATGGGTTACTCAATCATTATAGAGCAAGTCCTTTCCTGCTCTGTGGAATCGGATCAGGACGGACCCTCGTAGAAATTCATGTAGCACGGCGGGCATCCGGATGGCATGCACATGACCCACACACTCGGCCTAAAGGCGTGTGTTCATGCATATACCACATATACGATGAAGAATTTGTTCTATACAATGGGACATCACACTACTGCTGGGTATACACTATGGGAGACCTCGGCTGGACCTATGGCAGGGTGAGCCCCCTATAGTCCAATACACAGATCTTACCCTACACATTACAATAATATAGGAAGGACAGGTGGACCGTCTAACATGTACAGAGGTGCCAGACTCTCCCTAGATCAGGGGTAGGGAACCTCCGGCTCTCCAGCTGCTGTGAAACTACAACTCCCAGCATGCTCCATTCACTTCCACGACAGTTCCAAGAACAGCAGAGCAAGTATGCATGCTGGGAGTTGTAGTTCTGCAAAAGCTGGAGAGTCAAAGGTTCGAAAGGAAGGGAAAGGGTCAGTTCACACGTGAAAACCGCCTAGCTTATTTGTGCGAGGTAAAAAACCTCGGGGAGTTTTTTTGACGCTGTTTTTTGCATTCCACGCGGTTTTTGACGAGGTTTTTGACGCGGTTTTCGCTAGCGGTTTTCGCTAGGGTTTTTTTTTTTCCTATATGTGCTATAGAAACTGCAGGCGAAAACCGCGCGGTTTTGTGTGCAAAAAACCGCGCGGTTTTTTACCGCGCGGTTTTCGCCTCCCATTCACTTCTATGCAATTCTTCAGGCGTTTTCCGCCTGAAGAAAGGTCATGTCGCTTCTTCAGGCGGAAAACGCTAGGAGGAAAAAAAAAGCTAGTGGTCTACATAGACCACCATGTTAAAGGAGAGGTTTTTGAAGCGAATTCCGCTGTCAAAAACCTCCCCTTTGCCCACATGTGAACTAGCCCAAAGAAGGATCAGACATGTTGTATTTAAACAATCTCGATCCTTCCTTCCTATGGGAGATAATCTGCCCCCAAATGTGTCCCCTCGCCTCTTTGAGAACAGATACCAGAGGTATCGCCGCCCATAGGGCAGGTGTATTATAACGAGGGCACCCTCTGAAACAAGGGGCAATAGTGGCGGGGGCAGAGGGTAACTTACAGATCAATGAGTGCAACTTTAATGGAGCCGTGGTCAGGCACAAAACCCCTCCAATCTTCGCAAAGGGAGCGCTGAAGATATAAAGGGCCCAAGTCCAGCGCTCGTGAGTGAGCGGGGGTCAGGGAGTATGTGCACCGATCCACAAATGATCTCCCCATCCTATAGATAAGGAATACATCGCCTGCAAACAAACACAATCCCTGCTGGTTTTATGGCTTCCAATATGACCAATGATATAATTGGGTCTGGTCAGGTTTCAGTCATTTTAATAGTGTGTGATACTTTGTTACCATCAAAAATAATAAAAACAGTGACCCTGGTGTGAACACACACAGGACAAGTATATACGGTATACATGATGCTCTGACTTTACCTTTTGGTGTTATAGGCGGTGTCTTGTGGTGTCTCTTCGAGTAACGTGACATAGACCAAGGAACACGTCAGGATGAACAGAACGGTTAGCGTGTGCGCTCTCCTATAGACAGGACACAGAGGGGAGAAGAGAAGTCAGATTACAATGTGCAAGTGATAGGACAAGTCAACAAATCTCCTGCTGATATAGAAGGGTCATTATTGGGGTCTGACTGTTCAGACGTCCGCCAGGGTCCCCATGTGACATTAGTGCCCGTGTGACCAGGGCTACAGTCACATCCCGGGGACTGAGTTGTAGGAGCGAAGGAACGCTACCACACCATTCATACGGGGGATCTGGATGTCGTCATTCACACGGCCAGCGAGGTCCCAGCAGTAGGACCCCCAGGAAATCAGTTTGGCAAGGTTCATACTACTGTTACTTGATGTTTGTTGCTCTCATCCGTCACAAGGTGACAGCAATGGACCTTAAATGAGAGATGCAGATAGAGCCCCCGCCCCATTTGGTGACCGTCTGCATCACCCCAATGTGGAGTCATTTATGAAAGAGTTGGAGTAGGGCTATAGGAAAATAATGGAGTCATCGGAGGTTTGGTCTTGTGACTCTACAGGCCTGGACCTCTCCTGACCGTACATGACACGGTCCGCCATTCATCTGCAAGGCTGCGTCTTATACTACCGTACAACTGAGTCACTGATGGCGGTGACCACCGGAGTAGCCATGTCAGAGGGGTTGTACGCAGTTAGACCTCCCCTTTAATACACACACCAATTATAACACCATAAACAAATATTCCACACTAATCCAAGAAAAGGAACAGAACCCCGGGAATGAAATCTGCAGCAGAATATTACATTCGCTCCTTGTTCATTGCAACATTTCCTCACCTTCACAGCCTGGAACTATAGTGCAGAGCCCTCGCGCACCGCTATATCCCCAGTCACTATATACTGCGCTCAGCTCTGACCTTCCTCACCAATAAAGCACCCCCACCACTAATCTCCGACACGTCATCAGTTTGGGCTGGCGAAGGTCTGGGTGGTGAGACCATTAGTGATCACAACCCAAAGGGATAGAAGCACTCCGGAGTGCTGCACCCCATTCACCCACAGGCAAGGTGTATACGGATTGAGAGAGTCTATGAATCTATATACCGGCTGCTCAGAGACCCAGGCAGAGCTGAACCGAAAAAAAAGGGGCGCAAGACTCCTGTCCCTTCAGTTTAGCATCCAGATTGGGTGTCAGTGCCCAAACGTCATAGGAGAAAAGCAAACTAAAGCCTTCTACCGCCATACAGCCAGACTAGGCCATATAGCCTCTGGTATCTAATGCAGCAGTATCTAGCATATAGCGCTGAAGAGTCTTACCTAGGAGGGTTATATTTCCCAATCTCTGCTCCTAGTATGGCAGCGTTACAGGATCAAATAATACAGGGGGAGAAAAATGTGAGTTGGGGGTGACAAGAGACAATGAAGAAATGTGACATTTGGGGGAGGGGGGAGTACAAGTAGGACTAAGCAAGTTGTCACTAAGCAGATCCATCTTTATTCTTTAACCCATACCTGTGTTCCTGCGATGCAGATGTGAATGCACCCCAGGCGTCGGGCAGGGTGTACTGACAAGAGCAGGAGGACTTGTAGAGATTGGAAATATCCTCGGGGCGCTAGGAATTTAATTTACAGAGTGATTAAAGTTATTTTCTCTGCAATGCACATTATGTGCAGCCACGTGCTTAAAGGGGTTTGCTCTTGTAGCAACAGGTCGGAGCCCCGCCGCACACGAGAACAAGGCTGCCTTATACCGCGCTATAGTGGAGCAGCAGTCGTGTGGCCCATCCCTTTGTGTCTATGGGGCTGCTGGACAGGGCTCGTCCATCTCTGGTGGTCCTGCAGCAGCGTCTATGGCGCTGCACCTCCAAATGTAATTCATATATCAGGACTGACTCTACCCAACATCAGGCTCCTATACCCCGCTCATATCTGTAGCTTATGTGGACGCAGCGGTTTTCACGTATAATACTCGCTTTCCGCCTTCACCTGTATGACTTGCAAACACTTACAAGGTGCCCTTGCAACGGACGGTTTGGCAAACCCTGCAGTGCTGGCAGCAGAATACAGAGCCGGATCCAGTTTTATGAGACCTGACACAGGAGAAGCCACTGAATGAAACTGCAATATCTTGAGGCAAAATGGCTATTAAACCGGAGGTAATGGGAGGAGGGGGATAGAGAAGTTATCTAAGGAACATGAACCTGAACGGAAAAGCTGCAGCGGACAAGCGTAACCAGAAACAGCCAGAGATAACCGCCCGGCCCCCGGTGCACAACCTGATCCTGAACTCCAGCTGATAAGGTGCAGAAACTGAAATGTCCAAGCAGCAGAAGGCCGGCGGACAGGGCTCCGCTCATATTATAGGAAAGTCAGCCGTACCCAGCGCATACTGCGGACCAGCAGACTACATGACTATAGGGGTAGTGGAGAGGGCACAGTGACCCATGTACGTTTTGCTGTTCCCTTGGAATATAAGAGCCGTCTGACAGCGGATTGAACTGCATTGCATGCACTGGCGGACAGAGGGTGCATGTGTGCGGGGAGGAGGAGGGCGTTGTCTGCAGGAAGGTGCATGTGTGCGGGGAGGAGGGTGTTGTCTGCAGGAGGGTGCATGTGTGCGGGGAGGAGGAGGGCGTTGTCTGCAGGAAGGTGCATGTGTGCGGGGAGGAGGAGGGCGTTGTCTGCAGGAAGGTGCATGTGTGCGGGGAGGAGGAGGGCGTTGTCTGCAGGAAGGTGCATGTGTGCGGGGAGGAGGAGGGCGTTGTCTGCAGGAAGGTGCATGTGTGCGGGGAGGAGGAGGGCGTTGTCTGCAGGAAGGTGCATGTGTGCGGGGAGGAGGAGGGCGTTGTCTGCAGGAAGGTGCATGTGTGCGGGGAGGAGGAGGGCGTTGTCTGCAGGAAGGTGCATGTGTGCGGGGAGGAGGAGGGCGTTGTCTGCAGGAAGGTGCATGTGTGCGGGGAGGAGGAGGGCGTTGTCTGCAGGAAGGTGCATGTGTGCGGGGAGGAGGAGGGCGTTGTCTGCAGGAAGGTGCATGTGTGCGGGGAGGAGGAGGGCGTTGTCTGCAGGAAGGTGCATGTGTGCGGGGAGGAGGAGGGCGTTGTCTGCAGGAAGGTGCATGTGTGCGGGGAGGAGGAGGGCGTTGTCTGCAGGAAGGTGCATGTGTGCGGGGAGGAGGAGGGCGTTGTCTGCAGGAAGGTGCATGTGTGCGGGGAGGAGGAGGGCGTTGTCTGCAGGAAGGTGCATGTGTGCGGGGAGGAGGAGGGCGTTGTCTGCAGGAAGGTGCATGTGTGCGGGGAGGAGGAGGGCGTTGTCTGCAGGAAGGTGCATGTGTGCGGGGAGGAGGGTGTTGTCTGCAGGAGGGTGCATGTGTGCGGGGAGGAGGAGGGTGTTGTCAGCAGGAGGGTGCATGTGTGCGGGGAGGAGGAGGGTGTTGTCAGCAGGAGGGTGCATGGGACAATTTTGTCCATGAACCCATTGCACAAGCTGTGTCACCTTGCAACGTACACATTCATGTTAGTGAATAGAGTCACACTACAACTCTGATGGCGACTTCTAGTCGCAACAAAGTCAAACCACTGCTCGTAACGCAGCTCTATTCACTAGTATGAGTGAAGGAGCGTCAGGGCCATCGTACTGCGATCTTTGGTTGTGCAAAAGCCCCAATCACCATGGAGCCCGAGCCCATAATGTACCTGCTTGACCGACTCTGGGAAAACTACAGAGAAAGCTAAAGCATCGTGTAAGTGCAGAGTACGGATCCAGGGCTACAGCCTGGACTAAGCTCAGACAGATCTGCAGGTCATTGCTGAGCCTTCACCAACCGGTCAGTGATTGAGAAATACCCCAGGTGTAGCCCTTGTGGATGACCAGGAGGGGCCCCGTCACGTGCAGAGCTCCACACTCTCTGCAATCAATGTTCCCCAGCCCTGTGACGGAGGAGAGCAACGGACATTAAGGAACAGTAGAGTAAACCTTCTCCAGCCCAATGAGCCATGGAGTTTGACCGACGAGGACAGAGAAGGTTTGAGACGAGGCCACTCGGTATTACAAGGGGATAGAAGTCATCCATCATGGCCGGAACCAACAAGCATCAATAAGTAATGAGGTCTATGAAGACATTAATTTCACGTCCGGCCCCGCCCCCACCTCGCTGGCGTCGCTTTACAGACTGAGAACGGTCATTATAAAGAATGACATTGTCTCATGTGAAGTCTATGGAACCTCTGTAAATTTGGAGAAAAACAACAAGTATTATGCAAATGAGGAAGTTGGTGCACTGGGGGCGGGCCTTCAGCCGTGGGGGCGGGCCTTCAGCACAGCTTTTCCTGCTCATATAGGATGGGTGATGTTATAGCAAGGGGAGGATCAACGCTCGCATAATTGTAGTCCCGGGATAGGGCGCCATTGAAAGATACAACGCGGCCCACAAAAAACAAGCACTGGGCAAAAAGTCTATGCCAAAGAGAAAACTGCAGCGAAAAGAGGTCACAGACAAATATTATAGAAATTAGGATTAGATCTCTGGACAAGGAGTGCGGCATGTCACCGGGCCAGATGTATATACCTTATCTTATGGCCACTCCTCACCTACCTTTAGGTTACAGATAAAATCCTGCAAAATAAGGCGACTTATAGGTGTAGTCAGAAACCGGGCACTTACAGAGAAGGAATAGAGATTACTGACCTAGACTGACTATTACCCCTCGTCAGTACAGAAACAGGTAATAAGGGGAGAAGCACTGAACCTATAAGGAGAAACCGGAGCAGAAATGGAGAGAAGCTGAGCTGTGTGATATATAGGGGTATAGGATAGAGGAGAGAAGCTGATCTGTGTGATATATAGGGGTATAGGATAGAGCAGAGAAGCTGAGCTGTGTGATATATAGGATAGAGGAGAGAAGCTGAGCTGTGTGATATATAGGAGTATAGGATAGAGGAGAGAAGCTGAGCTGTGTAATATATAGGGGTATAGGATAGAGGAGAGAAGCTGAGCTGTGTGATATATAGGGGTATAGGATAGAGGAGAGAAGCTGAGCTGTGTGATATATAGGGTTATATGATGGAGGAGAGAAGCTGAGCTGTGTGATATATAGGGGTATAGGATAGAGCAGAGAAGCTGAGCTGTGTGATATATAGGATAGAGGAGAGAAGCTGAGCTGTGTGATATATAGGAGTATAGGATAGAGGAGAGAAGCTGAGCTGTGTAATATATAGGGGTATAGGATAGAGGAGAGAAGCTGAGCTGTGTGATATATAGGGGTATAGGATAGAGGAGAGAAGCTGAGCTGTGTGATATATATGATAGAGGAGAGAAGCTGAGCTGTGTGATATATAGGGGTATAGGATAGAGGAGAGGAGCTGAGCTGTGTGATATATAGGGGTATAGGATAGAGGAGAGAAGCTGAGCTGTGTGATATATAGGGGTATAGGATAGAGGAGAGAAGCTGAGCTGTGTGATATATAGGGGTATAGGATAGAGGAGAGAAGCTGAGCTGTGTGATATATAGGGGTATAGGATAGAGGAGAGGAGCTGAGCTGTGTGATATATAGGGGTATAGGATAGAGGAGAGAAGCTGAGCTGTGGGATATATAGGGGTATAGGATAGAGGAGAGAAGCTGAGCTGTGTGATATATAGGGGTATAGGATAGAGGAGAGAAGCTGAGCTGTGTGATATATAGGAGTATAGGATAGAGGAGAGAAGCTGAGCTGTGTGATATATAGGAGTATAGGATAGAGGAGAGAAGCTGAGCTGTGTGATATATAGGATAGAGGAGAGAAGCTGAGCTGTGTGATATATAGGGGTATAGGATAGAGGAGAGAAGCTGAGCTGTGTGATATATAGGGGTATAGGATAGAGGAGAGAAGCTGAGCTGTGTGATATATAGGAGTATAGGATAGAGGAGAGAAGCTGAGCTGTGTGATATATAGGAGTATAGGATAGAGGAGAGAAGCTGAGCTGTGTGAGATATAGGGGTATAGGATAGAGGAGAGGAGCTGAGCTGTGTGATATATAGGGGTATAGGATAGAGGAGAGAAGCTGAGCTGTGTGATATATAGGGGTATAGGATAGAGGAGAGAAGCTGAGCTGTGTGAGATATAGGGGTATAGGATAGAGGAGAGAAGCTGAGCTGTGTGATATATAGGGGTATAGGATAGAGGAGAGAAGCTGAGCTGTGTGATATATAGGGGTATAGGATAGAGGAGAGAAGCTGAGCTGTGTGATATATAGGGGTATATGATAGAGGAGAGAAGCTGAGCTGTGTGATATATAGGGGTATAGGATAGAGGAGAGAAGCTGAGCTGTGTGATATATAGGGGTATAGGATAGAGGGGAGAAGCTGAGCTGTGTGATATATAGGAGTATAGGATAGAGGAGAGAAGCTGAGCTGTGTGATATATAGGGTTATATGATAGAGGAGAGAAGCTGAGCTGTGTGAGACAAGGGGGACCCAAATTTTTAGTAGCATACACTTGTACAACTCCCCTCCCCCCAGCCTGTACATTGGGTTGTGTGCATGAGGTCTTATCAATTAGGCCAAACTCATTTGGGACTCCGTATATCGGCCAGATTTTCCAGTCTGTCCCTGGTCAGGAGATGGCGACTCCCTGCACCATAATGATCTAGGATCCCGCTCGCACCTTCACGGTCCATACTATACACAGACAGGATCCACCACCATAGATCACATTGACGGAAGGGGTCCCACTCTCTAGACTGGGTTTGGGCCAAAAAATTGGGCCGATGTATGGACTGAATTTTTCAATCTGGATTGCCCGGAGCCCAACAACAAAGGGGATTTCTGAAGCTGAAACCATTGATGACTTTTCCTACAGATAGATCATAAATTTCAGCCATACCCATTAGCTAATACACAGAGAATGGAGCAGGAGGCAGACAGCGCTGCTCTCTGCCTAGTGGCTGGATTGAGTCACTGCAGCTTAGCTTCCATACCAGGTGTGGCCACTACAGAGAAAACAGCCCTGTCTGATTCCTGCTCCATTCTCTGTATATGAATATAAACCACCAATGCGAAAAACAAGCGTAAACGCCAGATACGTAGCGGCAGACGAGACTCAGCCAAGGGTCCCTTTAAATACAGTCTTGGCAGTTTTCATTGGTCAGTTATTCCAGCCAATCAGAAAACTTCCAAAACAAGTCACCGTCCTATCTAACAGCGAAGCTGCGCCTTTAAGGAGCGCGACATAGAGACAACATAAAAGGATAAAGGAGAAGAACTTGCCCAGAGTGCGAGTCAGTCTGCAGGGTGCACTGCATGCTCCTAGGATAACCAGTCTGGTAAGAGTCCTGCAGGGAACACAGGGAACCTGCCGGCTGATCCCTTCCATTTTCAGCTGAATGAGTGGGCGGGGCATGAGGGGCGGGGTTTATTTGCTGTTTTCATATTGCAAACAGATCGGTAGTAATGGAGGAGGGGAGGGGGAACCTTTATTTTGCAATCAGCGGCCAGAGAAAGGTCTGTGACCTGGAAATGGGGAACGCTCTGGTTAAAGGGGACAGACAGGCTCACGACCACCTGTGATTTTATTCTATATTATATACATATACACACACACACACCTATATATACACACACATTTGCATATATACACACTCATTGCATTCTTTACATTTCACAACAGATAAGCAGGTCAATTACAATCTGCGTTCCGGATCCTGCGTTGCTGTTCTCTGACCTGTACGGCCGGGCCCAGTACAACTGGCAGAACCGGTTCAGGGAAAGTGGCGCCCGTCTTATAATACAGCTGGAAACACTCCGGGGTTAAATTTTACCTTGCAAACCGCAAAAAGCATTACAAAACAAAGAGGTTACTACAGGGTGACGAGATTATAGAGGTCCCCCCCATACACATAAGGGAAAGGTTAGAACCTGACGATTTCAGGGGAATCGCCTGATTGTATGGGGGGGGGGGGTATGGGGGGCTCCTGGCTCTTCCCCACTAAAAGATCCAGGACTGGACATGTTCTATTCCTTGTTCCCAAAGATAAGCAGCTTCTAGACAAGTCTGCAGCTATTCATCTCCTCCTTCCATGGAAACATATGCAAGTGAGATGAAGCCAAGCATGCATGTGTATGGTGCGAGTGAAAGGAATAGCTAGAAGTGAAGAAGTATTCTGCTGCCGGCTACTGAGGATGGACAAGCAGCTCCGCATCTAGTACTATTGGGGGAATGGACAACCAAATGGGGATTTGATGTGACCCCCGGGTAAAGGGAACCCCACGCTGCCCCCATAAGGGCACAACATTTTCTAGGCCAAAGATACCGGCTCTGACTCCTTCATAAACAGTAAAGACCCCCCAATGTATTACTAATAATCCAGGGATCGATTCCTATGACAGTAACTATGTAACAAATTATATAAAACAATTACAAAGTAACAATTTCACTTTGAACTTTTTTTTCCTCCTGACTCCATCTCCCGGGTCTGGAAATTTCCACTGTTGGATGGAACAACTGGACGGATCCTAAAATATTCTGCACCCGACTGCAAGAACACAAGTCACGACAAAGTCCATGTGGAAATTTTAACAGGGGAATCCACCAAGGGGTTATTCACCCCAATGCGGCTGAGCAAAGAAATAAAAAACTAAACCAATAACCGTAAATAAGCGTTGGCACATCGTCGTCTAAAGATAGTGACGGGCGTAATCCGGGGTTATTAGGATTCACTCCTGCCCTGAGCTCCGTGTCCTCTGTGGCCATAATAAGACGCATTAAATATGAATAAGCCGTTCCTCAAGCCAACAGCATGGGGCGCCGGCGAGGACGCAGCCACAAAAGACGCCGACACACTGTGACGGAACGTTGTGAAAGCCGCAGCGAGGATCGATGTGTCGTGGAGAAAAATAGGACAAGTCATAAGAGCTGCGGAAAGTGGGACAAAGATGGACGAAAATCACTGGGAGTGGCGGATAATAGCGGAGACTGGAGGGCGCCATTAAAGGGGTTTACGGGGGAGAAAACATTTCAGGATTCAGGAAGGGTTAAAAAAAAAAAAAAAAAATAGAAATTGAATACACCCATTACATGCCATTCCAATGCTTAATGGGTCCATTCTGGGCTCTTTGGGGTCCCATTTTTGCCCGGCAGGGATTACCAGGACATGCATGCCCAGCCACTGACCGGCAGCCATTCCCCTCTCCAGTGACTGGACAGGTGAAGTAGAGACCAGCAGGGACCTGGGAAATGTCAAAATGGGAGCGGTGGGGGATCAATAAGGGGACAATCACTACTTTCATTGTTTTAACCCCTTCCAAGTCCATTGTCCCAAATTTTCCCATGATGGAAACCCCTTATACAAAGGGTTTTGTGGGACGTTGACGTTCCTAAGACGTCACCATTAGTTCAGTAGGGTGACACAATGACCAGCGGTGTGCACGTTTTAGGCCTGACCTGTTGTATGATCCATCCCACCAGCGTGTATGCTTTACCCACTTCTATAAGTCTGTCTTGGCAGTCAGCATCTACTAGACGGACAAGACTGAACATAACCGGACCCTCAGGAGTCCAGTGGGCGGGCTCACCTGCTGGCTATACATAAGGAGGCTGCTCTGGAATAACATGGTGGACAATGCTGAGGTCACCCTGCCCGATTCTTAGACCTTATATACATTACACAATTGGACGGGCTCACTTAGGACCAGCCCAAGGGGTCGGCAATTCGGGAAAGGTCATCAATAAGATCATTGGAGTGCAACACCCAGACCCACTTGCAATAAGAATGCAGCCCCTACAAACAGCTATTCATCAGGGGTCCCAGGTGTCAGACCCCCCAAGGACTCTTACAGGTCACCCTAGATAGAAAGGATTAGACATAAAGCCGTCTCATGGGAGCTCAGCCCCTTTACTTGTGCCTGTATCTGCATTAATAGCAATACAATAGGGTAAGAAGCCCACGTACGGTTTGTAGACCGCGCACGCTGTGCGGCAGGTAAGATTATATTAGGGTGGGGGGTTTATGAGCTGCTCTAATACGGTCGTCTGCAGGACGCAGCATGTTAACATGATGGGGTTTATCCAGAACATTAATCTCAATCCACTTAATCCAGGCTATTGAAAGCAATGCGCTCATCCTACTAATTCATTTATGAGTAGGTTTCCTGAGGAGGAAAGTGATCTTAATGAACCGGCGGGGAGGAGAGAAGACTTTGATGATGGAGGCTTTAACCGAACTGAGACATCGAGAAACCGGAACGTATATCGCCCACATTTACCCGATCGAACGTGGTGCGGCTGGTGTCATGGTGGAGCGGGAGACTGAGCAGTATCACAAACACTACAGTAGATACAATACTCTGGGGTTCACATACTTACAGGCTCAATCTGAATGCTCAGCTAGTAAACACGCCACGATATCTTAAGATCTGGACAGCGTTCACATGGGATACTTGTGAGGACTGCCAGTTCCTTCCTCATCGGGTTCACTGAACTGTTCAAGTAGATGCCAAGAATGCAACTTTTGTGGGATAATCTGCGTGTAAGGGATTTGTGAGCCTTCCAGTTACCAATGACTGTAAAACTTCTAAGACGACCACCCAAAACTGACACCTCCTCAGGGGATGGCGACTCCAAGATGACGGCCGGTGAGGAGAAATTATGGGGGAGATGACGGTCTGATCTGGATAAAATGGCGGGCTATGGGGAGGCGTCTACCATTACACTATAAAGGATCACTTGTTGGCCATGGGTCAATGGTGTTGATGATCCCCGTGCCGCTGGAGGAGGAGCCTGATCTATGACGAAGTGCCGGCCACATCCACCAACGGGTCGTGCGCCCAACTGACCTCTACGCCAGCTCATAGCTAGCCAAGATTACAGGTATGTCCATGACTACGATGACCCCGAGCCCCACAGACCACCGGCCCAAGTGGAAGCGTCAAAACAGAACTTGCAACAAAATTGTCGCAAGTGCCAACTGGAAAGTTGCAAACCCGAAACTTTCTAACACGACAAAATGGGTGTAAATCGTTGCTAAATCTGCCTCAGAAGTTCAGCGTCCATCTTCAAGATGACCTGCCATGGTGGCCGCTCTACAGGTTCCTTCTCTATAGTCTTGACCTACTTACATATAATTTGTGGCCCCCTTTAGGAAGCAGTTTTAACCCCGCGATTCCACGTCATCTTTAAAAACAGTCGTGAGATCTCCCGGGAGAAGCAGAGACACGCCAGGCGCGGATTCCCCACGGAGAACTACAAAGTGGTGAGGGGACCTACAGTGAGAAGCTGAAGGCAATTACAAGGCGCAAGAAACCACAACATGTGACTGGCGGAAGAAGAAGGAGAAAAAGACGAGGAGCTAATTTTATGTTCCTGAGAAAAAGTAAAATTGTGTGAAGACGAGAAGAAGCTGTGAAGGTATTTTTAACCATGAATATGAACAAGTTTGGCGAGGCTCGGCGCCGCAGCGCGTTCTGCAGAAGGTGATAGTATTCACACGTTCTCTGCAAGACTTGGCCCGGGCAGGGAGGGTGCAGGGAGTCTGCCAGTTTAGGTTTTGCAGCGTAGATGTCCCCAAGATATCTCGACTGTATCAAGGGCTGTATTACAGGAGCAGATCATTGGAAGTGGCCTGCGCACTAGGTGTGAGCCCATTACAGATACACAACACCTTCAAGTGTGAATGACCTTCTACCTCACCTAGATAAAGCCCTTGTGTGCAGGGCCATTGACTATTGAGTTTGAATGGGGGGAGGGGGGTCACAAAACTCACAGCAGGTTCTATTCCTGTCCAGGCTCACTAGCGCAAGTGTATGGGTCCCTGGAAAGCACAGATGTGCCGTGGTCTCCATCGCTCGGGTCCACCAGGGGACTATTATGGGATCAGCTGGGTGTCCAACATTTGAAAACTGAAAGCGGTGGAGACAACTGACCTCCGTGCAGGACTTTTCTTTCCACTGGCGTCTCCTGCCGTTACATACATTAAGGTGCATCCTCTGACCTCCAAACACCTTGATTTCTGGCCTAGATAGGGGTGCAAACTTTTGCAAATTTTGACTATAAAACAAACGTTCCCCAAATTGTCTATCCTATATAAAAAGTATAATAAATCAGCCCTAATGTCTGTTGTGTGGAGGTAACGGACGTTCTGCATAAGTCACAATGGGTGGACGGGGAGAGGGGTGTCCGTGATAGGAGAAGTATTGGCACTAAATATGTCCATGGACTGTGCCCGATACTGCAATCAGCTCTATCAAACCGGATGGGGACGGGCTGCAATACCACACGCAACCTGTCATATGGGGTGGCGCTGTATTTGGGAAATAAAAGCGGCCATGTTTTTCTATCACTGTATAACCCTTGACCCTGACAGTGTGGGTATAATACAATTTTACAAAGTCATCACCTAGCCATATACCCCAATAGTCCTCCAATAGTCAGAATAGAGAGGAGATACAGCATGCCCACATGTTCAGGTATATAGGATACAACTATGTATACAGGGGCAGAGCATGCAGAACTACTTAACCAAATGTCAACGGTGACCACAAACGATGACAGCCCCATCATGGATCCATGACCGCAGGGTAAACAGAGCCCAATAGCGCGACGCCCGATGTGCAGGAGAACACAGGCATCCATTGTCATTAGGAGAACGTATTCCCACAGGTCGGAGCATTTACTGTATATGGTGCACATGAATAATACAACACACCGATCCCCAGGGAACGGCGGAAGCTTCCTAGACAATCCGCTGACAATGCCCATCAGTCACAGCAATCAAAGGACTTGTAGCTGATGGAATTGAGAAGATCTGCTCCAGCTGACGGGTGCGAATCATCACCTGTGTGTAATGTCTATGGGGGCGAACAAGGGGCACCCGGGGGTCTCAGACAGGTGTAATATGAAATCCAACAAGTGCATCTAGTAGCATATACTGTGCCCCCTGACCAGACCCCCCATTCTAGTAACAGGTGTGGGTCCCAGTAATGTCACAGTCACCACCACTGCAGTAGATAAACTTATCCTCCAATATATGGCTTTAGGCTGTGGTCACACATTGCACAACAGCTGCAGATTTGTTGCAAATTTTGGAATGCTGAATATAAAGGAGGCTTCTTACACTCCTGGCAGGAAGGCCTCAAGAAACCAAACCACAATATGTAATGAATAGTTAAACAGGTTACGAAGACAATTACGGTACAATTTTTGGCAGGACAAGCAGACTACTAAAAAGAAAGTGGTCACGGGCGCAGCAGTCACGGGCGCAGGGCGATGTACCCCAACGATTATAATGGTGTCCATTGTTTTTTAACTGAAAGCAGCCGATGAAAGTGTCAAGTGGGCAGGACTTATTCGTCCCTCGATTTCAGCACACACACGTGAACGCCACCTTCTCGCCACCCCATGACCTTGCAGATTCTGCCATGGCCGGAGGACACGATGGATGACCTCAAGGTGCGGGTTTATCTCACTTGTATTTGCAGTCATACAATGTTATCAGCGAGTTCCATTACCAGTCAGTAAAGTGCTGCACGTGGCGGGCGGAGCGCTACTGCAATAACCGCAGGCTACAGAGGACGCCGGATCAATCCCATGTCAGCAAAGTGATGACCCTGCAAGTACAGGGAGCGAACCACAAGAGGACGCCCATCGGATGATGGGAAAGGCTCCAGGTCAGACCACTATATAGAAGGAGGCGTGCACGATATGGCAGCACACAATGCCCCTCACTGGCAATGACTGACAGCGCTCTCTGTATGCACAATGCTATAGGGAAGGGTATCGCCGATCCAACCGCCATATGGATTACTGACCTGCTACAATGTATACAGCTGGATATACACACACAACCATTATACCGCCATTACAGGCTACATTCACATCTGCACCCAGGTGCCCATCAGAAGACCAGAACAACGGACACACAGACCAAACTAACAATGACTGACGGATCTCACTGACAATTATGGGGTTCATCATTCTGCATTGTACTGTTCCTCTATTAATCCTCCGGGAAATTTATTGACAACTGGGTGTTACCGTCCCCCTTGTCAAATGGATCCGACAGTCAGTCCTGATTGGACAGCGTCAGAGCGGGCAGGGACACGTCACACCCAGTTGTCAATTTATTCCTGGATTTCCAGGAGGAATAACAGAGGAGCAATACAACGTAAAGTTGTCAGAATAGAAGGAATGTGAGTATTTACTGACAGGCAGGACAGGAGACTGGTCTTAGTTAAAGGGGATGTTCAGTTCTGCTGTATACTTGTAGACACCATGTCGCCCTATAAATGGGTCACAATGACCGCCCAAACCACAAGTGACCCTCCATATAGAAGACGTCCGAGGGACGGGGTAACACAATGACCCTCCACAAATACCGATGACCGCCCCGAGCACCAGCCCCTGTGTATAGGATGTGTGATGCTATGGTAACAAGCTGGTCACCGCCAACAGTGATACTATAACGCCGAGCATTACCGGACGTTCAGCACGCTGGGAGTTGTAGTTCCCCGACTAATGAAGAGCCAATGGTTGCAAAGCAGCAGGGTGAAGGGTTAAATGGCGTCCCCTTCAGCCTAAACCTCGCCCGCACTACAACTCCCAGCACGACAAGCGAAAGGTTGGGAAGCAGCCATGTAATATAGGTTTAGTCACTGACTGTGCCTGCACGATCCATCAGCCCAATAGGACTAACCCTCTAAGCAATGCTGGGACTTGTAGTTCCCCCACTAATGGAGAGGACCAGGTGGCAGGGCTGAAGTGCACCCTGGTCTAGAGCATGCTGGGAGTTGTAGTTCCCTCACTAATGGAGAGGAACAGGGAGAGGGCTGAAGTGCACCCTGGTCTAGAGCATGCTGGGAGTTGTAGTCCCCGGCTAATGGAGAGGACCAGGGCTGAAGTGCTGCCTGGTCTAGAGCATGCTGGGAGTTGTAGTCCCCGGCTAATGGAGAGGACCAGGGCTGAAGTGCTGCCTGGTCTAGAGCATGCTGGGAGTTGTAGTTCCCCCCACTAATGGAGAGGATCAGGGTATAGGGCTGAAGTGCACCCTGGTCTAGAGCATGCTGGGAGTTGTAGTTCCCCCCACTAATGGAGAGGATCAGGGTATAGGGCTGAAGTGCACCCTGGTCTAGAGCATGCTGGGAGTTGTAGTTCCCCCCACTAATGGAGAGGATCAGGGTATAGGGCTGAAGTGCACCCTGGTCTAGAGCATGCTGGGAGTTGTAGTTCCCTCACTAATGGAGAGGACCAGGGGCAGGGCTGAAGTGCACCCTGGTCTAGAGCATGCTGGGAGTTGTAGTTCCCCCCACTAATGGAGAGGATCAGGGTGTAGGGCTGAAGTGCACCCTGGTCTAGAGCATGCTGGGAGTTGTAGTTCCCTCACTAATGGAGAGGACCAGGGGCAGGGCTGAAGTGCACCCTGGTCTAGAGCATGCTGGGAGTTGTAGTTCCCCCCACTAATGGAGAGGATCAGGGTGTAGGGCTGAAGTGCACCCTGGTCTAGAGCATGCTGGGAGTTGTAGTTCCCTCACTAATGGAGAGGACCAGGGGCAGGGCTGAAGTGCACCCTGGTCTAGAGCATGCTGGGAGTTGTAGTTCCCCCCACTAATGGAGAGGATCAGGGTGTAGGGCTGAAGTGCACCCTGGTCTAGAGCATGCTGGGAGTTGTAGTTCCCTCACTAATGGAGAGGACCAGGGGCAGGGCTGAAGTGCACCCTGGTCTAGAGCATGCTGGGAGTTGTAGTTCCCCACCCAGGACAAAGCAACAGGCTGCAGTGCCCCCTCCCCCTAAGCAGTGCTGGGACTTGTGGTGCGCACTCAGCAGGGCTCACCAGAAGAAAGTGTTGGTGCCGTCATCAAAGACTTCGGACTCGGTGGTGCCGCGGCTGCTCTCCCCCCGGTGCAGGGACTTGCCGGCCACGATCCTGGTCCTGGCGCCCTCCTCCTCCCAGCACTGTCCGTCCAGGGAGGACTTCCTGTGCGCGGCTCCCTTCCTGCCTTCATGGCGTGACATGGCTCAGCAGCAGCCGCCACTAGTCATGTGCAGCTCGGTCCGCCTCAGCCGCCAGTGCCCGGGAGGAGGAGGAGGAGGAGGGGAGGGGGAGGAGCCAGCGGCGCACGCGCTCACCTCACCACGTGGGTCGGCCTCACGTGACTGCCCGACGTCACCGCTCCTGACAGCCGCGGCTGGACGAGGCCGCTCAGTCGTTGCTAAGGGGCGGAGCTCGGGGGGGATCACGCCAGGCGCGACTGAGAGGCCGGCACGCATGCGCTGTCCGCGGTGCTGAAGCGGCTGATAGTGATAGCTGACCTCTGAGGAACGGGGTCAGAGGTCACTGACTGTAACCAGGAAACAGGAGGTCACAGGTCATAGTACAGCTCTGCCAGCCCAGGGGGCCACGTGACTGCAAATCACCACTGTGAGCTTATTAGAAAGGAAAGTTACCTTAGACCTGGCTACAACACAGGTCACAAGGCCAGAGGTCGTGGGGTGTCCCCTCCAGTCACCCCAAATCATGGACCTGAATGTGGTGACTATTCCCCCCACAGTATAATGTCCCCCTCTATCTGCCCCCACAGTATAATGTCCCCTCCAGCTGCCCCCACAGTATAATGTCCCCCTCTATCTGCCCCCACAGTATAATGTCCCCTCCAGCTGCCCCCACAGTATAATGTCCCCCTCTATCTGCCCCCACATTATAATGTCCCCTCCAGCTGCCCCCACAGTATAATGTCCCCCTCTATCTGCCCCCACAGTATAATGTCCCCTCCAGCTGCCCCCACAGTATAATGCCCCCCTCCAGCTGCCCCCACAGTATAATGTCCCCCTCCAGCTGCCCCCCCAGTATAATGTCCCCCTCTATCTGCCCCACAGTATAATGTCCCCCTCTATCTGCCCCCACAGTATAATGTCCCCTCCAGCTGTCCCCACATTATAATGTCCCCTCTCTATCTGCCCCCACAGTATAATGTCCCCCTCCAGCTGTCCCCACATTATAATGTCCCCCTCTATCTGTCCCCACAGTATAATGTCCCCCTCTATCTGCCCCCACAGTATAATGTCCCCTCCAGCTGCCCCCACAGTATAATGTCCCCCTCTATCTGCCCCCACATTATAATGTCCCCTCCAGCTGCCCCCACAGTATAATGTCCCCCTCTATCTGCCCCCACAGTATAATGTCCCCTCCAGCTGCCCCCACAGTATAATGTCCCCCTCTATCTGTCCCCACAGTATAATGTCCCCTCCAGCTGTCCCCACATTATAATGTCCCCCTCTATCTGCCCCCACAGTATAATGTCCCCCTCTATCTGCCCCCACAGTATAATGTACCCCTCTATCTGCCCCCACAGTATAATGTCCCCTCCATCTGCCCCCACAGTATAATGTCCCCTCCAGCTGCCCCCACAGTATAATGTCCCCCTCTATCTGCCCCCACAGTATAATGTCCCCCTCTATCTGCCCCCACAGTATAATGTCCCCTCCAGCTGTCCCCACAGTATAATGTCCTCCTCTATCTGTCCCCACAGTATAATGTCCCCTCCAGCTGTCCCCACAGTATAATGTCCCCTCCAGCTGCCCCCACAGTATAATGTCCCCCTCTATCTGCCCCCACAGTATAATGTCCCCTCCAGCTGCCCCCACAGTATAATGTCCCCTCCAGCTGTCCCCACAGTATAATGTCCCCCTCTATCTGCCCCCACAGTATAATGTCCCCTCTCTATCTGCCCCCACAGTATAATGTCCCCTCCAGCTGCCCCCACAGTATAATGTCCTCCTCTATCTGTCCCCACAGTATAATGTCCCCTCCAGCTGCCCCCACAGTATAATGTCCCCCTCTATCTGCCCCCACAGTATAATGTCCCCTCCAGCTGCCCCCACAGTATAATGTCCCCCTCTATCTGCCCCCACAGGATAATGTCCCCTCCAGCTGTCCCCACAGTATAATGTCCCCCTCTATCTGCCCCCACAGTATAATGTCCCCTCTCTATCTGCCCCCACAGTATAATGTCCCCCTCTATCTGCCCCCACAGTATAATGTCCCCTCCAGCTGCCCCCACAGTATAATGTCCTCCTCTATCTGTCCCCACAGTATAATGTCCCCTCCAGCTGCCCCCACAGTATAATGTCCTCCTCTATCTGTCCCCACAGTATAATGTCCCCCTTTATCTGCCCCCACATTATAATGTCCCCTCCAGCTGTCCCCACAGTATAATGTCCCCTCTATCTGCCCCCACAGTATAATGTCCCCTCCGGCTGTCCCCACATTATAATGTCCCCCTCTATCTGTCCCCACAGTATAATGTCCCCCTCCATCTGCCCCCACAGTATAATGTCCCCTCCAGCTGTCCCCACAGTATAATGTCCCCTCCAGCTGTCCCCACATTATAATGTCCCCCTCTATCTGTCCCCACAGTATAATGTCCCCTCCAGCTGTCCCCACAGTATAATGTCCCCCTCTATCTGCCCCCACAGTATAATGTCCCCTCCAGCTGTCCCCACAGTATAATGTCCCCTCCAGCTGTCCCCACAGTATAATGTCCCCCTCTATCTGTCCCCACAGTATAATGTCCCCCTCTATCTGCCCCCACAGTATAATGTCCCCCTCTATCTGTCCCCACAGTATAATGTCCCCCTCTATCTGCCCCCACAGTATAATGTCCCCTCCAGCTGCCCCCACAGTATAATGTCCTCCTCTATCTGCCCCCACAGTATAATGTCCCCTCCAGCTGTCCCCACAGTATAATGTCCCCTCCAGCTGTCCCCACAGTATAATGTCCCCTCCAGCTGTCCCCACAGTATAATGTCCCCTCCAGCTGTCCCCACATTATAATGTCCCCCTCTATCTGCCCCCACAGTATAATGTCCCCCTCTATCTGCCCCCACAGTATAATGTCCCCTCCAGCTGCCCCCACAGTATAATGTCCTCCTCTATCTGTCCCCACAGTATAATGTCCCCTCCAGCTGCCCCCACAGTATAATGTCCCCCTCTATCTGCCCCCACAGTATAATGTCCCCTCCAGCTGCCCCCACAGTATAATGTCCCCCTCTCTCTGCCCCCACAGTATAATGTCCCCTCCAGCTGTCCCCACAGTATAATGTCCCCCTCTATCTGCCCCCACAGTATAATGTCCCCTCTCTATCTGCCCCCACAGTATAATGTCCCCCTCTATCTGCCCCCACAGTATAATGTCCCCTCCAGCTGCCCCCACAGTATAATGTCCTCCTCTATCTGTCCCCACAGTATAATGTCCCCTCCAGCTGCCCCCACAGTATAATGTCCTCCTCTATCTGTCCCCACAGTATAATGTCCCCCTTTATCTGCCCCCACATTATAATGTCCCCTCCAGCTGTCCCCACAGTATAATGTCCCCTCTATCTGCCCCCACAGTATAATGTCCCCTCCGGCTGTCCCCACATTATAATGTCCCCCTCTATCTGTCCCCACAGTATAATGTCCCCCTCCATCTGCCCCCACAGTATAATGTCCCCCTCTATCTGCCCCCACAGTATAATGTCCCCTCCAGCTGTCCCCACATTATAATGTCCCCCTCTATCTGTCCCCACAGTATAATGTCCCCCTCCATCTGCCCCCACAGTATAATGTCCCCCTCTATCTGCCCCCACAGTATAATGTCCCCTCCAGCTGTCCCCACAGTATAATGTCCCCTCCAGCTGTCCCCACAGTATAATGTCCCCCTCTATCTGTCCCCACAGTATAATGTCCCCCTCTATCTGCCCCCACAGTATAATGTCCCCCTCTAACTGTCCCCACAGTATAATGTCCCCCTCTATCTGACCCCACAGTATAATGTCCCCTCCAGCTGCCCCCACAGTATAATGTCCTCCTCTATCTGCCCCCACAGTATAATGTCCCCTCCAGCTGTCCCCACAGTATAATGTCCCCTCCAGCTGTCCCCACAGTATAATGTCCCCTCCAGCTGTCCCCACAGTATAATGTCCCCTCCAGCTGTCCCCACATTATAATGTCCCCTCTCTATCTGCCCCCACAGTATAATGTCCCCCTCTATCTGCCCCCACAGTATAATGTCCCCCTCTATCTGCCCCCACAGTATAATGTCCCCTCTCTATCTGCCCCCACAGTATAATGTCCCCCTCTATCTGCCCCCACAGTATAATGTACCCCTCTATCTGCTCCCACAGTATAATGCCCTCCTCCAGCTGTCCCCACAGTATAATGTCCCCTCTCTATCTGCCCCCACAGTATAATGTCCCCTCCAGCTGCCCCCACAGTATAATGTCCCCTCCAGTTGCCCCCACAGTATAATGTCCCCTCTATCTGCCCCCACAGTATAATGTACCCCTCTATCTGCCCCCACAGTATAATGTCCCCTCCAGTTGCCCCCACAGTATAATGTCCCCTCTATCTGCCCCCACAGTATAATGTACCCCTCTATCTGCCCCCACAGTATAATGTCCCCTCCGGCTGTCCCCACAGTATAATGTCCCCCTCTATCTGCTCCCACAGTATAATGCCCCCCTCCAGCTGCCCCCACAGTATAATGTCCCCCTCCAGCTGCCCCCACAGTATAATGTCCCCTCCAGCTGCCCCCCAGTATAATGTCCCCCTCTATCTGCCCCACAGTATAATGTCCCCCTCTATCTGCCCCCACAGTATAATGTCCCCTCCAGCTGTCCCCACATTATAATGTCCCCTCTCTATCTGCCCCCACAGTATAATGTCCCCCTCCAGCTGTCCCCACATTATAATGTCCCCCTCTATCTGTCCCCACAGTATAATGTCCCCCTCTATCTGCCCCCACAGTATAATGTCCCCCTCTATCTGCCCCCACAGTATAATGTCCCCCTCTATCTGCCCCCACAGTATAATGTCCCCTCCAGCTGCCCCACAGTATAATGTCCCCTCCAGCTGTCCCCACATTATAATGTCCCCCTCTATCTGCCCCCACAGTATAATGTCCCCCTCTATCTGCCCCCACAGTATAATGTCCCCCTCTATCTGCCCCCACAGTATAATGTCCCCCTCTATCTGCCCCCACAGTATAATGTCCCCTCCAGCTGCCCCACAGTATAATGTCCCCTCCAGCTGTCCCCACATTATAATGTCCCCCTCTATCTGTCCCCACAGTATAATGTCCCCCTCTATCTGCCCCCACAGTATAATGTCCCCTCCAGCTGTCCCCACATTATAATGTCCCCTCTCTATCTGCCCCCACAGTATAATGTCCCCTCCAGCTGTCCCCACATTATAATGTCCCCCTCTATCTGTCCCCACAGTATAATGCCCCCCTCTATCTGTCCCCACAGTATAATATCCCCCTCTATCTGCCCCCACAGTATAATGTCCCCCTCTATCTGTCCCCACAGTATAATGTCCCCTCCAGCTGCCTCCACAGTATAATGTCCCCTCCAGCTGCCCCCACAGTATAATATCCCCCTCTATCTGCCCCCACAGTATAATGTCCCCTCCAGCTGCCCCCACAGTATAATGTCCCCTCCAGCTGCCCCCACAGTATAATGTCCCCCTCCATCTGCCCCCACAGTATAATGTCCCCTCCAGCTGCCCCCACAGTATAATGTCCCCCTCCATCTGCCCCCACAGTATAATGTCCCCCTCTATCTGCCCCCACAGTATAATGTCCCCCTCCAGCTGCCCCCACAGTATAATGTCCCCCTCCATCTGCCCCCACAGTATAATGTCCCCCTCCAGCTGCCCCCACAGTATAATGTCCCCCTCCATCTGCCCCCACAGTATAATGTCCCCCTCTATCTGCCCCCACAGTATAATGTCCCCCTCCAGCTGCCCCCACAGTATAATGTCCCCCTCTATCTGCCCCCACAGTATAATATCCCCCTCTATCTGCCCCCACAGTATAATGTCCCCCTCTATCTGTCCCCACAGTATAATGTCCCCTCCAGCTGCCTCCACAGTATAATGTCCCCTCCAGCTGCCCCCACAGTATAATGTCCCCTCCAGCTGCCCCCACAGTATAATGTCCCCCTCTATCTGCCCCCACAGTATAATGTCCCCTCCAGCTGCCCCCACAGTATAATGTCCCCCTCTATCTGCCCCCACAGTATAATGTCCCCTCCAGCTGCCCCCACAGTATAATGTCCCCCTCTATCTGCCCCCACAGTATAATGTCCCCCTCCATCTGCCCCCACATTATAATGTCCCCCTCCATCTGCCCCCACAGTATAATATCCCCCTCTATCTGTCCCCACAGTATAATGTCCCCTCCATCTGCCCCCACAGTATAATGTCCCCTCCAGCTGCCCCCACATTATAATGTCCCCCTCCATCTGCCCCCACAGTATAATGTCCCCCTCTATCTGCCCCCACAGTATAATGTCCCCCTCCAGCTGCCCCCACAGTATAATGTCCCCCTCCAGCTGCCCCCACAGTATAATGTCCCCTCCAGCTGCCCCCACAGTATAATGTCCCCTCCAGCTGCCCCCACAGTATAATGTCCCCTCCAGCTGCCCCCACAGTATAATGTCCCCCTCTATCTGCCCCCACAGTATAATGTCCCCCTCTATCTGCCCCCACAGTATAATGTCCCCTCCAGCTGTCCCCACAGTATAATGTCCCCCTCTATCTGCCCCCACAGTATAATGTCCCCCTCCAGCTGCCCCCACAGTATAATGTCCCCCTCCAGCTGCCCCCACAGTATAATGTCCCTCTCCAGTTGCCCCCACAGTATAATGTCCCCCTCCATCTGTCCCCACAGTATAATGTCCCCTCCAGCTGTCCCCACAGTATAATGTCCCTCTCCAGTTGCCCCTAGATTATATCATATCATAAGGATTTGGTTTTACCCTTCGTTCACATCTGCGTTCGGCAGGCTGCATGGGGACCCCCCAAAAGGAATACCGAACGCAATTGTAAGCGCTGTACAGTAAAAGCACACGGACCCCATCGACTATAATGGTGTCCGTGCGCTTGCCACGCGCTGCCCACACAAATCATGCGGATAACAAATTAGATGTTGAACTACTTTCCTGTCCACATGATCCCTGCGGAGATCTGCAAGCACACGGACCCCATTATAGTCTATGGCACATCGCTTGCAGTTGCGTTCGGTTGCATTGTTGAAACTCAGTTGTGTGAATCTAGGCTTAGGCTCTGTGCACAACAGTGTGATGACTTCCATTCAGAGGCGTAAAGTGAAACTCCAGTGCAAAATCTTACAACAGGGCTCCACCTATCGTGCCATTTAGATCAGGTTCAGCCCCCGCTCTCCATTGTCCAGTTCCTGGCCCTCTTTCCCTTCCATGATGGAAATCGCTGCTCCAAACTCATAGAGGGTCACATGACTGCTAAGACCGATCACTGGCCTCAGTTACAATATAGAAGGAATAAGGGGAACAGGTCTGGACAACAAAGCACTGGCAAACCCTGATACACCATGAGTTTGTACTAAAGCCTGGAAAACCCCTTTAAGATAGGTCACTAATATTACCATCAGATTAACTCCCAATGTCTACAGCTTCAAGTACAAACTAAAGACACATCTTATCAGACCGGCCGATCACATGTCCTAATGTAACCCCTTCTGAACTGTATTTAAAATCCCTAAAATGAACCCTCCTCTGTTCTCGTTCCCATATTATCCCACACGATATGAGGCCACTTCAGGCTAACATTATATGTCCAGGCACCATCTGCATGTTAAAAGACACGACCGGGTACTGGTATAGGTCCGGGCATTGATATTGACCCGGGCACTGGTATTGGTCCGGGCACTGGTATTGGTCCGGGTATTGGTACTGATCCGGGCAGCGCTGTGTCTGTGTTACCTACAGCTGTATCAGCTCAGTCCATGATATGCCAAGTGCCACATTTATTTGCTTTTACCTTGATAATGGAGTAATAAAGTAGTTTTATCACCGTCATTTAGCTTGTAAATCAGGACATTTGTCATCTCACTGTCTTCCCCTATTGACCTTACGATAAGATTTATCATTGTGTACTTTAGACGCCAACAATCAGTTTCTTCATAACTTAGGATGGGGTGATCTGATCACGTTGTATATAATGATGACTACCAATGATCTCCTATGTGCTACTGTTCTGAGATTGTTACAGGTAGTTTACATAAAAGATATAGTTATATAGATATACATACATATAGATATACATATACATAGATAGACATATAGATAGATAGACATACATATAGATATATGGTACATACAGGTCAGGCAGTGCAGAACAGAAAGATCAGATAAAGACTTGGACAATATCAAGATCTGCAACTCAGGCCATATGGATTACAGGTAGAAAGTGCAGGTTATTACAGGTGAAGTGATGTTGTACAATATTGTTCTGAGGCCCCAGGCACATGAGCGGGTGTGGGGACGAGTTTGCAGCAGAATGTACTCAATGACACTCAGAGGGACATCCAAGGTCATTCTGTTATCCGCTCACGTCCATGGAGACCCCCAGATGGATGATTATATCCGATTATCAGGTATCAGATGATATCAGGAACAGAATGGATCAGATGCCCCCATAGACATGAAACCATAATAGAGGATCCCTGGGAACTCTGGTGGTCCAGTCCGAAATTCAATGGCGGCTCATCTTCCTGAGAAGAAACGGATCAGGCAGGTTTAAGTTGATCTGCCCAATCCTTTCCTTTATTTACATTGGCTGTAGGAGAAGAGTCAGGAGGCGCTCATACACGTTCCATGGACCCAATTAAATCAGTGGGGTTTATCAACATTAAAGGAGTCTTCCGGAACTTCATGGCTGGGTTTCCTGCAAGTGCCAGACTATAGAAAGTTCATGAATTAATGGTCATATCCGTTGGCAACTGATCAAGACCAAAGACGGTCACCACTAAGATGGCTAGAGAAAAATCTTTAAGATACTGCAAAGTTAATCTATAAGTCTCCTGTGAGTGCAGTGACCTCCTGCTTTTAGTGCACCGTGCAGGACCCTTAGTAACAGCTGTGCATAGTATTGCGGTACGTTCAGCACAGAGCGATGATGTAGACAGCAAAGGAGATCCATGGCCCCTTTAACCAGCTGACCGGGGTGGGAGACAGAACTCATTCATACCACAGTAAAGGCGATCATCAAAAACAGAGATTTATGGCCGTTTTTCATGTCCCAGATGAAACTGCTTTAGTGTCAGAAAATGTCACAACCGAGAAGCCCCTCTTATAAATGTTAAGAAAGGAAACCTTTGTTTGGGATCAACAGTTATGTAATGGCCCCCTTAGTGCCCCCATATTCAGTATAATGTCTTTGTCAGATCTGTGCCCCCACATATAATATAATGGTTCCCCACCACACTCCTACATGTAATAAAATGGCCCTCCACAACGCCCCCACATGTAAGATATGGCCCCCCGCAGTGCCGCCACACTCCATGATGAAGGAGTGAGTGCTGAGCAGTATTCTATACTCAGCACCCTGCTCCATGCTTTCTCTGGGGGTCTCGCTGTGACATCAGCACTCGGGGTCCGGAGCAGATTGGATAAGTACTGAACTGTGCTTGTAAGGTAAGGATAGCGCCTGCAGCAGGGTGTGCGTATCTGTACTTGTGGGGGGCGATGCTTCTTACCGCGGTGCGTATCCTCAGGGGTTGAATGAGAACCTCTGTCCTAGAAGATGCGCTGAATATTCTGATATAAAACAAATATTCCTTTTCCAATACTCATGTTCATATATAACTTTTGCACCTCCAGGCTACGTCTTGTAATATAATATTATCAGCATATATCACATAGTATGACTTTAGATTTTAGCCAGTACTAGGAGCGCCTCCAATACAGAACCAACAATATATCTGCATGTCCAGTATGTCTGTACGTTCCTTTTTTCGCAAAAACCTTTAATGGAGCCTAAAGTAATACTGGTGGTCTCTGCCCCCTCCCCCACTCATCCTTGTTCCCACCATCTTCCTCCCCTCTGCTATATATCCTCGTCCTTGGCTACTGCTGACAAGTCTGACAGTCGGGTAGGATTATACACAATCCTGCTACTTAAAGGGCCAAAGAGCCTGCCCTTTAAGTAGTTTGCAGTTCTAAAGTCACCTTCTCCTGCCTGACCACAAAGCTTTAAAAACTGAATAATTATAGTCTGGGGTTAGGTCTGTCTTAGGGTTAACAAAGCGTGTGATTTTGGGCCACAATATCATATACTTCATTTTGACATGTTTCTGATCTCTGCCTTAAAGGGATTGTACCATTAAAATACGTTTTTTTCTAGTTAACACATTGGAATAGCCTTAAGAAAGCCTATTCGTCTCATACCTTTATCAGTCGCCATTCAGTAGAAATACCGTTTTTTACCGGAATGCAAATGAGTTCTGTTGCAGCACTGGGGGCGGGCCCCAGCACTCAAACAGCACTGGGGGCGTCCCCAATGCTGCCAGAGAACTCTCTCCAGCGACGCCTCCATCTTCTTCTGCAACCGCCTCTTCTGCCGTCTTCTTCCAACTGGGGGTCACACTCCGGCGCCTGTGCAGTCGGCTCTGCCATCAGGACCCAGGCAAGAGCTGAGTGCACAGGCCGTCTGGTGGCCATTTTTTGAAGGCCGCTTATGCGCACATGTGCAGTACGCTCCTGTTCTCCATAGAACTACAGGAGCGTACTGCCCCCAGTACTGTTTGAGCGCTGAGGTGCGCCCCCAGTGCTGCGAGAGAACTCATTTGCATACCGATAAAAACTGGTATTTCTACCGAACGGCGGGCCGGAGACGACTTATAAAGGTAGGAGAAGAATAACCTTTCTTAAGGCTATTCCGACGTGTTAACTAGAAAAAAATGTATTTTAATAGTAGAATCCTTTTAAAAACCTCACTAGTGTTCCTGCCATTAGGTGTCTCCATTCTTTTCACTATGTTACTAGGGAAGGTCCGTCTTTAGAAACCAAGAGGCTCAAGATGGACTACAGAAAGTGAGTGATGGGTCTCCTGTCACAGCCTCAGCATGTTTGCACATAGATCGGCTTCCCTGTGCTCCCAGACTCTGCGCTGTTCAGACAGGAGATTGCAACTGCTCAGCACTCACAGTGAGTATAAGGAGAGTCTGTTTCTTACTGGACTGACATAATGTAGTTTGCAATAGAGTTAATGGGACCGGACACAGGTGGGGGGACTCCGTCTGTGTCTATTACTCTGCCACCATTAATGTCCGTTGCTGTTATGCTATGACAGGTGACAGCAATGGACATTAATAACATTAGGATGATTGTAGCCTAAGAAAACCCTTGACTGCTGCAATGCACGTAGGTTCATGTACATTCGGTGTCTTGTAGCACAATATAAGTCATACGGTGACACATATTATAAGACATGTCCAGCCAAGGTAAGGAGGAAGGAGAGTCACCTGTTTCTGGTCTGGTTGTGTTCCTGTTGTGCCCCCCTGATATGATAGTTATGAGTATAGGAATATTACCAGGGATATTGTTATTATTTATGTATCATTTCTCTTGTGTTTTTCTTTTTGACATTGCTTATTCTTTCGTTGTGACATGTTGATTCCCATAAATATATGAAATATTGTGTTTTCAGAACTGCTGACATGTGGCGGATAAGCAGCGGGTGCACTTACAGACAAGCTGAATGTCATCGCCTCATTACGGCTGGTAAGCAGAGGAATGGTGTCAGGATGACGGCTCTATTGTATCGTCTGGGATAAGAAACAAATGGAAGTTGTGCTGACGTCTGACAGGCAGAGGAATGAGGGGTAGGAAGATCCGAGACCTAGAGGAGAAGCTGCAGGTAGTTGTGATACAGATCGGACTGTAACGCTAATATAGATTGCCCTATAGACTGATTCCAATGACCTGCCGTTCTGTGTTTACAGCTCCCATGCAGAGCTATGTACTCGCTGGTTACAAACCAACTTGGGATGAGACAACATCAGACAGATCAGTTGTCTCATCCCAAGTTGGTTTGTAACCAGCGAGTACATAGCTCTGCATGGGAGCTGTAAACACAGAACGGCAGATCATTGGAATCAGTCTATAGGGCAATCTATATTAGCGTCACATTTGAGCCAAATTTTCCAAAACTTCATGGTGGGGAGAAAAAAAATCATGTATTGCCCCTTTAAGAAAACCCCATTCCAGAGCCTGCTGCATTTTCTACCAGTGGGATTTTTCACAATAGAATCAGATCCTAAAAGCTATAATTGCAGAATCTAAATAATTGCAGATAGATGACATCCATGCAAAATGCAGAATCCAGAAAGGAGGATTTTTTTTTTATTTTTCTGTTGCCTGCGAGATGCTCTGCAGCGATTGGCGGAAGGTTCCAGGAATAATCGTGTTCTCTTTGAGGATGATGTGCAGACAGGTCTCTGCGTGGGAGTCAGTCAGCTGAAGGCCACGTAATTCATCTGACAAGGTTTTCCAAGGTAAAATCACTAAAGCTTTGAAAATGAAGAAGGAATAATGGAGCCGTATTATTAGAGATGAATATATTCATTTACAGCCCGTGTACGGTATAATACCGCCACGCTAAAGCACAAGCGGCACAAATAGGGGTCTGAATACACAATCCTGGGACCATTTTGCCCTGAAATCATCATAAAAGTGTAAAATGTACAATCCTTTCTATTGACGTCTATTATGGTCCATTCCCCTGATCCTTCTCACCTGCAAAAATAATCCAGTCTAAGGCCCCTGGCTCTCCGATAGCCCCCCCATGTGAAACTTCCACCCAGTGCTCCGTGATTGCTTGGTCATTGATCCATTTACTTCTATGGGGCTAGTGGAGATCAGCAACAAGACAATGGCATAGAAGTGAATGGAGCTGTGGCCACATAGGGAACTTTCCAATCTCATTCTTCTTGGGCTTTCGTAGGCCTGGCCAGGCTCAGTGTCAGCACCCGTAACTCCCGGGCAAGTGCCAGGGCTCAGAGCGGCTGGAGGGGACCAGCTACTGAGCATCCAATGGGTGTTCCATCAATACCGATGACAATGGTTATCACATTGGTTATTGGATGTGAGTGGTAACAGACTTCATTATTATTCACTGATTTTAGCTCTTCCAGCACTGACGGTGATATTTGTGGATACCACAGAGGAGAGAATGGGTATGAAATAGGACAAGCTGAGGGCGGTGAGCAGGCACTGGTGATATAGGTACTACTGGTTAGCTGGCCGGGGCCTAGACAACATTATAATGAAGGGTGAAAGTGAGCATTATAGTGCGTGAGGCATAAGAGGCCTATTATACTGCAATGGGGCATAAGAGGCCTATTATACTGCAATGGGGCATAAGAGGCCTATTATACTGCAATGGGGCATAAGAGGCCTATTATACTGCAATGGGGTATAAGAAGACTATTATACTGCAATGGGGCATAAGAGGCCTATTATACTGCAATGGGGCATAAGAGGCCTATTATACTGCAATGGGGCATAAGAGGCCTATTATACTGCAATGGGGTATAAGAGGCCTATTATATTGCAATGGGGTATAAGAGGCCTATTATACTGCAATGGGGTATAAGAGGCCTATTATACTGCAATGGGGCATAAGAGGCCTATTATAATGCAATGGGGCATAAGAGGCCTATTATAATGCAATGGGGTATAAGAAACCTATTATACTGCAATGGGGTATAAGAGGCCTATTATACTGCAATGGGGCATAAGAGGCCTATTATACTGCAATGGGGTATAAGAAGCCTATTATACTGCAATGGGGTATGAGAGGCCTGTTATACTGCAATGGGGCATAAGAGGCCTATTATAATGCAATGGGGCATAAGAGGCCTATTATACTGCTATGGGGCATAAGAGGCCTATTATACTACAATGGGGTATAAGAGGCCTATTATACTGCAATGGGGTATAAGAAGCCTATTATACTGCAATGGGGCATAAGAGGCCTATTATAATGCAATGGGGCATAAGAGGCCTATTATAATACAATGGGGTATAAGAAACCTATTATACTGCAATGGGGTATAAGAGGCCTATTATACTGCAATGGGGCATAAGAGACCTATTATAATGCAATGGGGTATAAGAGACCTATTATACTACAATGGGGCATAAGAGACCTATTATACTACAATGGGGCATAAGAGACCTATTATACTACAATGGGGCATAAGAGACCTATTATACTGCAATGGGGTATAAGAGACCTATTATACTGCAATGGGGCATAAGAGACCTATTATAATGCAATGGGGCATAAGAGGCCTATTATAATGCAATGGGGTGTAAGATGCCTATTATACTACAATGGGGCATAAGAGACCTATTATAATGCAATGGGGTATAAGAGACCTATTATACTGCAATGGGGTATAAGAGGCCTATTATACTACAATGGGGCATAAGAGACCTATTATAATGCAATGGGGTATAAGAGACCTATTATACTGCAATGGGGTATAAGAGACCTATTATACTGCAATGGGGCATAAGAGGCCTATTATACTGCAATGGGGCATAAGAGACCTATTATACTGCAATGGGTTATAAGAGGCCTATTATACTGCAATGGGGCATAAGAGGCCTATTATACTGCAATGGGGCATAAGAGACCTATTATACTGCAATGGGGCATAAGAGACCTATTATACTGCAATGGGGCATAAGAGACCTATTATACTGCAATGGGGTATAAGAGGCCTATTATACTACAATGGGGCATAAGAGGCCTATTATAATGCAATGGGGTATAAGAGACCTATTATACTGCAATGGGGTATAAGAAGCCTATTATACTGCAATGGGGTATAAGAGGCCTATTATACTACAATGGGGCATAAGAGACCTATTATAATGCAATGGGGTATAAGAGGCCTATTATACTGCAATGGGGTATAAGAGACCTATTATACTGCGTGAAGGGTGTAAGAGGCCTATTATACTGCAATGGGGCATAAGAGGCCTATTATACTGCAATGGGGTATAAGAGACCTATTATACTGCAATGGGGTATAAGAGACCTATTATAATGCAATGGGGCATAAGAGGCCTATTATACTGCAATGGGGCATAAGAGACCTATTATACTGCAATGGGGTATAAGAGACCTATTATACTGCAATGGGGTATAAGAGACCTATTATAATGCAATGGGGCATAAGAGACCTATTATACTGCAATGGGGTATAAGAGACCTATTATACTGCAATGGGGTATAAGAGACCTATTATAATGCAATGGGGCATAAGAGGCCTATTATACTGCAATGGGGTATAAGAGGCCTATTATACTACAATGGGGCATAAGAGACCTATTATAATGCAATGGGGTATAAGAGGCCTATTATACTGCAATGGGGCATAAGAGGCCTATTATAATGCAATGGGGTATAAGAGGCCTATTATACTGCAATGGGGTATAAGAGACCTATTATACTGCGTGAAGGGTGTAAGAGGCCTATTATACTGCAATGGGGCATAAGAGGCCTATTATACTACAATGGGGTATAAGAGACCTATTATACTGCAATGGGGCATAAGAGACCTATTATACTACAATGGGGCATAAGAGGCCTATTATACTGCAATGGGGTATAAGAGACCTATTATACTGCAATGGGGCATAAGAGGCCTATTATACTACAATGGGGCATAAGAGGCCTATTATACTGCAATGGGGCATAAGAGGCCTATTATACTACAATGGGGTATAAGAGGCCTATTATACTACAATGGGGTATAAGAGACCTATTATAATGCAATGGGGCATAAGAGGCCTATTATACTGCAATGGGGTATAAGAGACCTATTATAATGCAATGGGGCATAAGAGGCCTATTATACTGCAATGGGGCATAAGAGACCTATTATACTACAATGGGGCATAAGAGGCCTATTATACTGCAATGGGGGCATAAGAGACCTATTATACTGCAATGGGGCATAAGAGGCCTATTATACTGCAATGGGGGCATAAGAGGCCTATTATACTGCGTGAAGGGTGTAAGAGGCCTATTATACTGAAATGGGGCATAAGAGGCCTATTATACTGAAATGGGGTATAAGAGGCCTATTATACTGCGTGAAGGGTGTAAGAGGCCTTAATATGGTGTAAGGGTGTTAATATTCTGCATTTGGCCATAGAGGCCTATAATACTGTGGGGGGGCATAAGAGACCTATTATATCATGTGGGGTCTTTATACAATGTTGTGGGGCGCACACTGTCACCATATATAAGTTGTGCTCTATCACTCAAGGACCCGCCAAATCCTGGATCTGACCCCGGCTCAGCCATCAGGCCCCCGGCAATCCCAGATTTATCCCGTTAGTACAATATCATGTAATTAATGGGACAAGCCCTTGGCGCTCCGCACCTTACCTTACCTTACCTACAGAGTAAACAATAGCCTTCTGGAAACATTGTAGGAAAACCTCAAGGCTCCTTATACCCCAAGAGACACGTGCAGGATCTTCAGTAATGAGGCCTCAGCTGGATAGAAGATGAAACAAATATTTATATCAACCTTCAGCCAATAATGTGTTTGTGCCGACGCTGTGAGGTTTATTGAAATGTGGCGACTTATTACAGGCCGCAGATACTTGTCTTCTCTGTAAAGTATCCTTAAGGAGGTCGTCTAGCCTAACTGTTCTTATACTTCTACCTTCTCCTGAATCCACTCCTGGTTTTGGATGTTGCCAAGAGTAGATTTAGCAGAGAACTGATGATTAGGGTTGAGTGATCGGGATCAGAAAAGATCGGATTCTGATCGCGATTGAGTAAATTTTACAATCACGATCGGGATCGGCTGGAAAATCGGATTTTAAAAATGATCCTGAAATCTCAAGATCGGCTCAACCCCACTGATGATTGATCGGATCACAGAATGTGAGGTTGATAATATAAGGTGTGAGATATTGCATTACTAGTAGACAGAACGACCAGATCCAGGTTGGTGGGCAAAGGTTTTCTGGGCACCCCCGCCCATCAGCCATCGCCATACCCTGACTTTACTGCTTACACCTGCCCATAGACTATATACTAATGCTCATATACTCAGTGACACGCTCATAGACAATATACTAATGCTCATATACTCAGTGACACACGCCCATAGACTATATACTGGCCCTGGGATTTTTATGATCCCCATTTTTACTGGTATTTATTACTTTAGGACTTCAGGAACTTTGTTTCCTTTTTACAATGTAGTTTCTGCCATGTACGAGATTACTTTTTACTATATAGTATGAGTCTTGTATTAGTATAGATTCAGTGGCGTAACTAGGAATGGCACGGTCCCATGGCGAACTTTTGACATGGCCCCCCCGACTGACACCGAAGACCTCGACCGACCCCCTCCTATGCATTCCTGTGCACTTTATTATGCCCCATAGTGGCCCCTTCACATTTTATTATACCCCATAGTGGCCCCTTCACACAGTATTATCCCCCATAGTGGCCCCTTCACACTTTATTATGCCCCATAGTGGCCCCTTCACACAGAGTATAATAATCGGAGACCAAGGTGGAGAAAAACATAAAAAAAACTCTGTTACTCACCTATCTCCTGTCTCCTACGCTGTCGGCCTCCGCTGTAGTCCATCTTCAATGACATCAGACGTCACATGACCCAGGATGCAGGCCGGGGTCATGAGACGTCAGATGACTAGGCCGAAGCCTGCCCAGATCGTGGAAAGGTAAGCAACAGTGTTTTTTATGTTTCTTACCTCTCCCGGACCGCCGATCATTATACTCGGGGTCCGAAAAGACCTCCGAGTATAATGATAGTAGTGGTAGCGGCTGTCACCGGGCCCCTAATGTCCCGGGCCCTGTGGCAGCTGCCTCTGCTGCTACGGCGGTAGTGACGCCACTGTATAGATTACTTTCCTAGGGGGTGAGAGCCGGCCTCTCTGGTTACTTACCTGTCTTTTTACTCCATCACCTTCTTATTGGAGCAAGCAACATCCACAGAAGATCTGGGCTTAGTCCTCCAAGATGGCGGCGGGAACAACCTCCCTGCCCGGTCCTGCCAAAAACTGTCTGCAAGTCCCGAGAAGAACTGATGGAAGGCAAAGGGCAAAGGTCACACCAAATATTGACGGGATTTACATTTCTAATTTCTTCATTTTGTTAATTGATGAAAATAATCTATTAACCCTTCTATTCCTGAAAGCATTCTTACTGTGCAGCATCCCCTCCCCCTCCACATGCATACACACACACACACCTGCCTAAAACTTTTGCACAATTCTGTAGGTTGTTAGTACAACAACTTCTGGACAATTTGATGCCACCATACACATTTTATTTCATTTTGGCCATACATGTCCTATAACGCCCTGTGAAGGACTGTAAACTTATAGAAATAACCATCTTATTGCTCCGAGACGTCTCAGCCCACCCAGTGCTTGTTTTGGGCTTTGTTCAGATATGGAGATAATATGAGGCACAGGAGCCGGAATTGTTGTCTTATGTGTATGTGTCACATGTGAGTGAGCGTTGGTAGATCAGATCTTGTAATCTGAGTGTCTGGAGCGCGTCCAGGACTGCAGCTATAGAGTTTACTATTAGAGATGAGCGAGGAGTGAAATGTTCGAGATTCGATATGCGTTTCGAGTAGGGCCTCAATATTCCACTACTCAAATGAATATCGAATCCCAGGGGATTTCAGAGGAACCACTATTCCACTAAAGGAGAGTCACCAAGTCCATGAGTAGCAGGAGGAGAGTGTTTAGGAGGAGCGCTGGGACCATAGACTATAATGGGGTCCGTGCGCTTTAACTGCACAGTGCTTGCAGTTGCGCTGATATTCCGTTTGGGGGGGGTCCTCCTATGGACTCCTTCCGGACGGGAGGCAAGCGCTAATGTGAACTTACTCGTCCTGCAGAATCAGCATTGATTGGCTGAATACTATACAGTGTACAGCATTCGGCCAATCAACGCTGGTTCAGCCGGAGGCTCGTCTGTGAGGAGGCGGAGTCTAAGATCGGACCACAGCAGTCTCCATTGTGGTCCGATCTTAGACTCCACCTTGTCACAAACGAGCCTCCGGCAGAACCAGCGTTGATTGGCCAAATGCTGTACACTGTATAGCATTCAGCCAATCAACGCTGGTCAATGCATTCCTATGAGAAAAAGTCAGCTCGCACATATCGCAAGCTGCCAGCTCTCCCGACTAGCAAAGACGAGCCTGCTGCAGAACCAACGCTCATTGGCCGAATGCTGTACACCTGTATAGCATTTGGCCAATCAACGCTGGTTCTGAATCAAATCTTTACTGCGAATAGGAGTAGTATTCGAATGAGTACAAGTCTTTTTAACACTGTAGTATTCTATCGAATACCTACTCCATCCAATACTACTCGCTCATCTCTATTTATTATCATATCGGCCTCTACAGAGGACAAGACTCACTGGCTGATTTGCTGATCCTGCACGTAAAGCAACCTCTGCTGCAAAAAAGATGTCACCAGAGTGTCATGTTGTTATAAGTATGTTCTGTATGTTGTGGACTTGGGTGTCCTGGGAATGTATAAGAATAAGAGACGCCAGAAAATACCAAATATCCAATAGTCTTCTCTATAAAGCGGCCGCGCTGAACTTTATCAATGTTCACCTTTAAAAATTCACTAGATGGCAGCATTGCTTTAGTAACAACACTGATGTATACTATATACTGTATACAAGTACGGCAGGGGTTACCAGGGAGGGGGATCTAAGAGTCAGTCAAAAACAATAAGAAGATATGGAACAAAAAAAAAAGGCTTACAAAACATTTGTTATTAAGCAGAAGGCTTCCTGCGGACTGTGTGAACAGCTGCCTGAGAGCAACCCATTCTAAACTAAACGAATGTTTTTTGGTATCTATATAGTGTGTATACATACAGTGCAAATATCTCAGTGCATACATACAATATATACAGTGCACATACATACAGTGCATACATACAATATACAGTATACAGTGCAAACATCATAGTGCATACATTCAATATATACAGTGCACATACATACAGTGCAAACATACAATATATACAGTGCGTGTACATACCGTGCAAATATCTCAGCGCATACATACAATATATACAGTGCGTGTACATACCGTGCAAATATCTCAGTGCATACATACAATATATACAGTGCGTGTACATAAAATGCATACATTCAATATACACAGTGCACATACATACAATGCAAACATCATAGTGCATACATACAATATATACAGTGCGTGTACATACTATACATACATTCAATATATTCAGTGCAAACATCATAGTGCATAAATACAATATATACAGTGCGTGTACATACAATGCACACATTCAATATATTCAGTGCACATACATACAGTGCAAACATCTCAGTGCATACATACGTGCTCGTATATGGTTGCCAATAACACAGGTCCACAAGTCCCCTTCTATATATTTTAGTAACATATTCATATATTCAGACATATAATATTAGGATATCGTTGGCTTTGCTTTATATAGGAGAATGGAAGGTTTTGTAGCTGCAGAAAGATCCAAAGATCTCCCCTTATTCTTATATATATATCTTATAATAAAGGTTTATATATAAAGGTATATTATGTTAAATACCCCTTAGGGTCAGCCTGGATATTGTCCTTGTTAGTGGGAGTCATTTGGGGTGCCAGGGATAGCCAGTCAGAGCCTAACAGGGCCAGTGATTTATTTGCACTGGTGACTCCCAAGGCGGTGGTTGACCCCGGCAGCCGGGAACTCTATGGATGTTGTAATTAGTATAGACTTGTATGGCGGTGAGTCCATGATGGTGGACCCTGACTGTATATGTGTAGCGTGGTGCATGTAATAGGTGCATTTATTGCTGTGCCCTATAGGCATATGGAGACCTTGACATGTTTTAATGTACTTTTGTGTAATATTGCGCTGTGGTGTAATGGCCGAGTCTATTAAGGCTGATAATAAGTTCTATCCATACCTAAGACAGAGAATTTGTTAGGACAGGAAATTTCTAACAAAATTTATCTCTCCCTCTGGAGGACCCAACACAATGACAATTCTTTAACCTCAATGAGAGCGCTGTAATTTCTTATTTCCCCTGCAGGGGCGCTATAGTAAATTGTAATATTTACAGCCATGTTTCTCCATCCAGGGACTTTTTCATTGCAAACCTTTTCAATAGTTACATCAGCGCCTGTAAGACAAATAGTAAGAAGACGGCCATCACTATGTACCTACTTAATAGTCACATCCATATCCTTGTCAGGAATACGTAGAGAGATGCCGCCGGTGCGCTGATCATTACTTACCAGGCACCGGTCTTTCATTATCAGTAGCCAAGAGGTGCGGAGGTCGGCTGACGGAATATTAATCACAACCACACCATGAAGATTTCTTTAGGTCAAAAACCTCGGTTATAATACCCTGGATATCAACACAATAGCAGACACCGCGGAGAGAATACATCTATAGCCATTAGCTTGCCACTCTACTGATTTCTTAGTCATAGAACCAGAATTAAGGCGCAGCTAAAATTCTATTATAGATTTCAAAAATTCATAATATAGGTCAAAATAAGAAACCTTGTAATAAAATTAAAGCAAAATGCTCCTTTCTCCTCTTATTTCCCTCTCCTCCTTCCCCTGCGCTGATCACTGTCTCTGAAGTCACTGATCAAATCTGTGCTTGGGAATTCAGACACAACTTACAGCTCCAACCCTCTGAGGTCTATGGATTGGGGGAGGGTAGAGGAGAAGGACAAGCTCCTGGGCCAGCAGGAAGAGATAGAAATCCAGATGCAGCATCCAGTAAAGGTTTTATCTCACCACAGAGCTGGAATATCCAATGAAATATTATTCAGCTCTGTAGTCAGATAAAACCCCCACTAGATCCTGCAGTCACATCTGTCCTCTGACTTCCTCAGCAGCTCCTCCCCTTCTCTCCATAGACTTCATTTCATGCCTAGGGGTCAGGGTGGGTACGTCCCATCCACCACACTTAGTGTAATATTTATATCACAAATCCATGTCAGTTCCTAACGGGCGTAAATTTGAGAGCCGATGCACCCACATGAGCAAAATTTATTAAGGGGCCAGACAGTAATTCTGGCAGGTCTTGTGTCTGTTGGGTAATGAATTAAGACGAGTGTAAGAATTGCCAGTTGTAATAAATTCCCACCATTGTCTTCTATAGACTTCTCCAAGGACATGACAGGCAGGACTACCGTGCAGCGTATTCTTATTAGTCATTGTTTTACACGAAGTTTTTTGGGTCAGATCTCCCTTTAACCCATTATCTCATTTCCCTGGTACTTGCACTTTACTGCCAGGTTTAGATGTCATTGAAAGGTGGAAGGAAACGGAGGCCGCGGCAGATCGGAGCAGATGGAGCCTCGGCTGGAGCTCAAGCCGGACTCTGAACTGACTATAATTAACAGCAAAAGGTGAAGAATTAAAGGGATAAGAGTAGGTACAAATATGTGTCTACCAATGTGTAGCTGCGGCTCAGAACACCTATAACTATACCTGTAGCCCCTTGTCATTTTAAGGGGTCTTCCATCTCTGGATCATATCTAGATTTAACCAATACATTACTTTATCAGCCTTGATTTGTTTGTCAGATACAGCTGAATATGTATCCTGACTGGTTACTTGGATTCAGACCACCCCTGCTATTGAGCAGCAGTGGCCGGGCTTGTGATGTCAGTCCCTGTTCCCGGCCACCTCTATTTTCTTCTCTTTTTCTTTCTTTGCAAGCTGCTTTCAGTTGCTGAGCTCTTGATATGGACTAGAACAGTTCTTGATCAATGTCTATGTAAATCCAGAGATAACGGTGCAATGCACAATAAGCAGGAGCATCGTGCGGGAAGTGGAAGGGAGAGGAGACAGGGGAGCGGGAGAAACCCTCAGATGGGAAAACCCCTTTCCTTCTCCAAAGATCCAACCACAGGGGTCTGATCACTGGGGGTCCTATTTCTGAGATGATTTTAAGATCTGGGCTCTTGTGGGGGGGCATATAGCTGTTTCCAGGGCTCCTCCTCCTATTCATCGGCTTTCGATGTCTCGTTTCTTCATTCACTTCATTTCTTCATGCACTATTATCCCTTCTATTTTGGAAAGACTTTTTCTTTGCAGCCTCTCTGCCTATAACTTTTGCACAGCGCTGTCTGTAATCCCCTCGGTGCCAGCTGTAGCCGCTCTCTGTTGGAATTCATTCATTCGGCTGCATCTGTAGCGATATAATTGGAGTTATTTATGGCCTATGATCGGATATGATCATGACTCACGCTTGCTATGTATACCGTGTATCATATAATAGGGGGTTATTTATAACATATAGGGCAGTAATAAGAAATAAACATCTCACATCTCTGTATATTCTGAGCCGCGCTCTTCACCGGCCTCATCCATTACTCATCTTCTGGCCCACACAACTTCACATCCACCTCCTCAATGGCGCGATGCCTTCACTGCCTACTCACTCCTATAATAGACATATCCTCTGCCCCCCCCCTCCCCAAATACCTGTAATTGTATATATGAGACCAAACCATTGTTGAGGACGTCCCCATCAGTCCGGTCCACCTTGGAGTGAGAGTTATAGGACATTAGTCGAGGTGGCCTCCCCATCCCGTGTCCCCATTTGGATGCAGAAGAAACAACATGGTGGATCTTTGTACAAGGAGGAGCCAGAAGATGCACCCGCACACGTACACCCATCTATTAGTACATTCCCCGGGGTCAGCTTATAGGAACACATTCTAGGAACTAGATAATTGGAGATGAGCGGTCGATCCAGGGGTTTGCTCTGATGGCCAATGTTGGAGTCTTCCTCTAATATGGAGTCATTGGCATGTATCCCCAAGGGGATTGGGCTTTCCTCTGGCTGTGGGGTTAGCGGATGATCTTGATGGATTTCCATCTTTGCACAACCTTATTAACTATATAACGATAATAGATATTTGTCATAATGGACTGGTGGGCGTCCGACCCCGGTCCTCACAGCGAGGCGGCAACGACTTCGATGTTTCCTCTGGACCAGACAAAGAGCAGAGAACTTTAACATTGCCCCATTTAGGAGAGTTCCAGCCAATCCTGAGCCTCCTCCTCCTCCTATGAGGTTTCTCTATCCAGCTATGGGGCATCCTCTACCTCTTAATTTGGGGGGTTACATATAAATAGCGGTACCATATACATTCTCCGTACACACATTGTCAGCCATATAAGTAGCACATTATAGAATGGGGGCAGCAGAAGCATAAAACCACAGATCAGACCCTGAAATAAATGCAGACCCCTCCATGAATAATTCAGACCCCAGATACCAAAATCAATGTAGATATCAATCCAGATTCTTGACTGGACCAAAAATGTCCCCACTAAGGTCTCCTATAGCCTCATTGTGCATAAAGGATTCTGAGAACCTGCAGATTTTCTTACATACATTGGAGCTGATTCATTGTGGCTTATGTAGCAGAATACTGACTTGTAAGCCATGAAGATTCTTTTGCACTAAATTGCATCTTTTTGCACTTTGTAACCCTTTGGCCGCTTTCTTCACAGTAGGTGCGACGTTGGGCATGGCGGGAGCAGAGCCTTCACCCTGGTCAGATTTATCCTATTCCTGAAAGCAGCACAACACACAATAGGGAGGCAGTCAGCAGAGCAGAAGAAGGGCAGCCTGTCACATAGCAGCGCACTCCTGCAAACCTATCCTAGTGGTAGTATACATAACCTGCCACTAGATGGCGACATCCACCCAATTCCTTGTACTCAGCGCTGTAAATGCCACTTCAATAAGTTGTAAAGGGGTTAATCGGGGAGAAGAGAGAAGTCGCCCAGTGCCTGCTATGGTTGCAACGTAGAAAGCAGCTATACCGACCCTTCATTGCTCAGAGTTCCGGTTCTCCTTGTTGGCCCATGTTGCCACCAGTGCAAGCTGGCGTCATTGATAACTGTATACCCATAGCCATGTCTTGTATTACACTGAGGTGCCCCAGTGTATAATATGTATCAGACCCTTTAACTATAACGTATCACTGGGAATAGACACCTTCTGGGCCCCCCTAAGGCTCCGGGGCCCGCACATGACCATACACTCTGCACTCCCTCAAGTTACGCCCCCGGAGCTATAATTCCAGACATAGCCTATAGACAGGGCACAGATATGTTACTTACCTTGTATTGCCACTTTATTCAGATGACTTTCCATTTTAGTGTAAGGATCGATGTGCACAAGTCCGAGGAAGGATAAGGACGTCTTTTAGGCCCAGTGACTTAAGCCTGGGGGGGTCAGGATATTAAGAATATGATGTCCAGGTCTTTCCAGGAGAGCAGTGACATGTCTTATTGATTCCTCAGCGTTCCTATGTTATTAATGAGCCAGGCTTTCTGCAAAGATCGATGAAGCGATCCCCAAGTAATGAAGGTTTGCCTGAAGTAGAGTCATCGAGAGAGCGCGCACCTTCATCGGGGTCTTATAGACCACACACAAACATAAAGATGGAGATTATCTACAAGGGCTAAGACACGGACGGGGGTCAGCGGCGGAAGGTAACACCTGACCTGTAGCCATCAATCCCCGCCATGACAATCTGATTGATTATTGACTATTCATAGATACAGATGTAGCAGATCTAAGCCCAACTTGTAATTTATTCATGTGAAGCTCTGCTCATTCTGAGCTCAGGAGTCCAGTGGGCGGTCCTACCCTGTGATTGACAGCTATGCCTCCAGTAGGACCGCCCACTGGACTCCTGAGCTCAGCATAAGCAGGAATAGAAATGAATAAAATAAAAGTTCTACTGAATATTTTCTCACAAACTACATATCAATCTGCTCCGCTCATCCGGCTGTGTAACATGATCGCACCGCACCTTCAATGTGACAGGTTCCCTTTAAATTGGTAGAAGTCATGCGGAGTCCTAATAATAGCCGGGAAGACGTCTCTTCATAAATAATCAATCATCCGCAACCCTTGTAACTTGTGGAAATATTTGGGGCATAAACTTGCCAGCGCTCGTTCCAGCTCATGATGTTTCTACTGTTGAGCTTTTCCTCCGGAGCCAAGTGATGTGTCCGTGTATAATAAGGAGCGACAACCGGCTGCGGCGCGGCGGGGAAATGTTTTTGTAGTTTTGTTAGAGATGTTATTTTCGTCTTACTGCTCGGAGAAGGAAATCTTCTATATCTTTATTGCCTGTGTAGTCACAAGACTGTAGCGGAGACCACTATGGGTATTATTAGTATGGGGGGCACCTGAAAATCACCCCCATAAATTATTAGTATGGGGGAGCACCTGAAAATCACCCCCATAAATCTATCTAAGGGGTTGTTTGTGATGTACAGTCCTATGAAAAAGTTTGGGCACCCCTATTAATCTTAATCATTTTTAGTTCTAAATATTTTGGTGTTTGCAGCAGCCATTTCAGTTTGATATATCTAATAACTGATGGACACAGTAATATTTCAGGATTGAAATGAGGTTTATTGTACTAACAGAAAATGTGCAATATGCATTAAACCAAAATTTGACCGGTGCAAAAATATGGGCACCTCAACAGAAAAGTGACATTAATATTTAGTACATCCTCCTTTTGCAAAGATAACAGCCTCTAGTCGCTTCCTGTAGCTTTTAATCAGTTCCTGGATCCTGGATAAAGGTATTTTGGACCATTTCTTTCTACAAAACAATTCAAGTTCAGTTAAGTTTGATGGTCGCCGAACATGGACAGCCCGCTCTCAAATGATCTGAAAACAAAGAATGTTCAACATAGTTGTTCAGGGGAAGGATACAAAACGTTGTCTCAGAGATTTAACCTGTCAGTTTCCACTGTGAGGAACATAGTAAGGAAATGGAAGAGCACAGGGACAGTTCTTGTTAAGCCCAGAAGTGGCAGGCCAAGAAAAATATCAGAAAGGCAGAGAAGAAGAATGGTGAGAAGAGTCAAGGACAATCCACAGACACCTCCAAAGAGCTGCAGCATCATCTTGCTGCAGATGGTGTCACTGTGCATCGGTCAACTATACAGCGCACTTTGCACAAATAGAAGCTGTATGGGAGAGTGATGAGAAAGAAGCCGTTTCTGCACGTACGCCACAAATAGAGTTGCCTGAGGTATGAAAAAGCACATTTGGACAAGGCAGCTTCATTTTGGAAACAAAAATTGAGTTGTTTGGTTATAAAAAAAGGCGTTATGCATGGCGTCCAAAAAGAAACAGCATTCCAAGAAAAACACATGCTACCCACTGTAAAATTTGGTGGAGGTTCCATCATGCTTTGGGGCTGTGTGGCCAATGCCGGCATCGGGAATCTTGGTAAAGTTGAGGGTCGCATGGATTCCACTCAGTATCAGCAGATTCTTGAGAATAATGTTCAAGAATCAGTGACGAAGTTGAAGTTACGCCGGGGATGGATATTTCAGCAAGACAATGATCCAAAACACCGCTCCAAATCGACTCAGGCATTCATGCAGAGGAACAATTACAATGTTCTGGAATGGCCATCCCAGTCCCCAGACCTGAATATCATTGAACATCTGTGGGATGATTTGAAGCGGGCTGTCCATGCTCGGCGACCATCTAACTTAACTGAACTTGAATTGTTTGTCCAAAATATCTTCATCCAGGATCCAGGAACTGATTAAAAGCTACAGGAAGCGACTAGAGGCTGTTATCTTTGCAAAAGGAGGATCTACTAAATATTAATGTCACTTTTCTGTTGAGGTGCCCATACTTTTGCACCGGTCAAATTTTGGTTTAATGCATATTGCACATTTTCTGTTAGTACAATAAACCTCATTTCAATCCTGAAATATTACTGTGTCCATCAGTTATTAGATATATCAAACTGAAATGGCTGCTGCAAACACCAAAATATTTAGAACTAAAAATGATTAAGATTAATAGGGGTGCCCAAACTTTTTCATAGGACTGTAAATGTACGGATTGGTATAAGCCATGCAATGACAGGACCCGCACTTTGGGACTGAGTAAAGTTTTGGGAACAGCAAAGGTGGACAAGTAAAGCGATAAATGGGAGGGGTGGACGACAGAGCCCCAAGAGGTCATCGAAACCAGGGATATATAGCAGGGAAAAAGATGCCTGAACAGAGGCCTAATAAGTGAGAGTATATATAGATATAGGGTCAGTCCGGAGATCTTATTAGAACAGAAATATTACAGGTTTGGGGTATTATTAGATATTCGATGATTTGGGGGGTATATTGTCATTGGGAAGGAATATTTCCCCTAAAATGAGGAAAATGGGCGACTACCTCATTGGGGTTTTGTCTTTTTCTGGATCAACATTGTAGGAAAATAGACTTAATAGATGCAACTATGTCTTTTCTCAGCGATGTTACTATGTATGTTACTTTGTATATTATTATGTATATTACTATGTATGTTACTATGTATATAATGTTACTTTGTATGTTACTGTGTATATTATTATGCAAATTTACCGCACATAGATGTCGCTGCAGACGTGTTGCTGGGTCGGGGTCTGTATTGTCTGATGAAGAATGGGATCTTGCTATTACCTGCCATATGGAGTCCACTGTAAATAACTTGTTGGCAGAACTTCCCACTTTGGGCACTGACCCATCAGAGTACCCTGAGGTCACAGACTATATAGCACCCCTGAGGTCACACACTATATAGCACCCCTGAGGTCTCTCACTATATAGCACCCCTGAGGTCTCTCACTATATAGCACCCCTGAGGTCTCTCACTATATAGCACCCCTGAGGTCACAGACTATATAGCACCCCTGAGGTCTCTCACTATATAGCACCCCTGAGGTCACAGACTATATAGCACCCCTGAGGTCTCTCACTATATAGCACCCCTGAGGTCTCTCACTATATAGCACCCCTGAGGTCACAGACTATATAGCACCCCTGAGGTCCCACACTATATAGCACCCCTGAGGTCTCTCACTATATAGCACCCCTGAGGTCACACACTATATAGCACCCCTGAGGTCCCACACTATATAGCACCCCTGAGGTCCCATACTATATAGCACCCCTGAGGTCTCTCACTATATAGCACCCCTGAGGTCCCACACTATATAGCACCCCTGAGGTCTCTCACTATATAGCACCCCTGAGGTCTCTCACTATATAGCACCCCTGAGGTCCCACACTATATAGCACCCCTGAGGTCTCTCACTATATAGCACCCCTGAGGTCCCACACTATATAGCACCCCTGAGGTCTCTCACTATATAGCACCCCTGAGGTCTCTCACTATATAGCACCCCTGAGGTCTCTCACTATATAGCACCCCTGAGGTCTCTCACTATATAGCACCCCTGAGGTCTCTCACTATATAGCACCCCTGAGGTCTCTCACTATATAGCACCCCTGAGGTCTCTCACTATATAGCACCCCTGAGGTCCCACACTATATAGCACCCCTGAGGTCACAGACTATATAGCACCCCTGAGGTCTCTCACTATATAGCAGCCCTGAGGTCCCACACTATATAGCACCCCTGAGGTCTCTCACTATATAGCACCCCTGAGGTCACAGACTATATAGCACCCCTGAGGTCTCTCACTATATAGCACCCCTGAGGTCTCTCACTATATAGCACCCCTGAGGTCCCACACTATATAGCACCCCTGAGGTCACAGACTATATAGCACCCCTGAGGTCTCTCACTATATAGCACCCCTGAGGTCCCACACTATATAGCACCCCTGAGGTCCCACACTATATAGCACCCCCTGAGGTCACAGACTATATAGCACCCCTGAGGTCTCTCACTATATAGCACCCCTGAGGTCACACACTATATAGCACCCCTGAGGTCCCACACTATATAGCACCCCTGAGGTCACACACTATATAGCACCCCTGAGGTCCCACACTATATAGCACCCCTGAGGTCACAGACTATATAGCACCCCTGAGGTCCCACACTATATAGCACCCCTGAGGTCCCACACTATATAGCACCCCTGAGGTCTCTCACTATATAGCACCCCTGAGGTCACAGACTATATAGCACCCCTGAGGTCTCTCACTATATAGCACTCCTGAAGTCACACACCATATAGCACCCCTGAAGTCACAGACTATATAGCACCCCTGAGGTCCCACACTATATAGCACCCCTGAGGTCACACACTATATAGCACCCCCTGAGGTCACAGACTATATAGCACCCCTGAGGTCACACACTATATAGCACCCCTGAGGTCCCACACTATATAGCACCCCTGAGGTCCCATACTATATAGCACCCCTGAGGTCACAGACTATATAGCACCCCTGAGGTCTCTCACTATATAGCACCCCTGAGGTCACAGACTATATAGCACCCCTGAGGTCCCACACTATATAGCACCCCTGAGGTCACAGACTATATAGCACCCCTGAGGTCCCACACTATATAGCACCCCTGAGGTCACAGACTATATAGCACCCCTGAGGTCACAGACTATATAGCACCCCTGAGGTCACAGACTATATAGCACCCCTGAGGTCCCACACTATATAGCACCCCTGAGGTCTCTCACTATATAGCACCCCTGAGGTCCCATACTATATAGCACCCCTGAGGTCTCTCACTATATAGCACCCCTGAGGTCCCACACTATATAGCACCCCTGAGGTCTCTCACTATATAGCACCCCTGAGGTCACAGACTATATAGCAGCCCTGAGGTCACAGACTATATAGCACCCCTGAGGTCCCACACTATATAGCACCCCTGAGGTCTCTCACTATATAGCACCCCTGAGGTCACAGACTATATAGCACCCCTGAGGTCCCATACTACGGTATATAGCACCCCTGAGGTCACAGACTATATAGCACCCCTGAGGTCTCTCACTATATAGCACCCCTGAGGTCCCACACTATATAGCACCCCTGAGGTCACAGACTATATAGCACCCCTGAGGTCACAGACTATATAGCACCCCTGAGGTCACAGACTATATAGCACCCCTGAGGTCCCACACTATATAGCACCCCTGAGGTCCCACACTATATAGCACCCCTGAGGTCCCACACTATATAGCACCCCTGAGGTCCCACACTATATAGCACCCCTGAGGTCCCACACTATATAGCACCCCTGAGGTCCCACACTATATAGCACCCCCTGAGGTCACAGACTATATAGCACCCCTGAGGTCCCACACTATATAGCACCCCTGAGGTCACAGACTATATAGCACCCCTGAGGTCTCTCACTATATAGCACCCCTGAGGTCCCACACTATATAGCACCCCTGAGGTCACACACTATATAGCACCCCTGAGGTCCCACACTATATAGCACCCCTGAGGTCACAGACTATATAGCACCCCTGAGGTCTCTCACTATATAGCACCCCTGAGGTCACAGACTATATAGCACCCCTGAGGTCACAGACTATATAGCACCCCTGAGGTCCCACACTATATAGCACCCCTGAGGTCCCACACTATATAGCACCCCTGAGGTCCCACACTATATAGCACCCCCTGAGGTCACAGACTATATAGCACCCCTGAGGTCCCACACTATATAGCACCCCTGAGGTCACAGACTATATAGCACCCCTGAGGTCTCTCACTATATAGCACCCCTGAGGTCCCACACTATATAGCACCCCTGAGGTCACACACTATATAGCACCCCTGAGGTCCCACACTATATAGCACCCCTGAGGTCACAGACTATATAGCACCCCTGAGGTCCCACACTATATAGCACCCCTGAGGTCACAGACTATATAGCACCCCTGAGGTCTCTCACTATATAGCACCCCTGAGGTCACAGACTATATAGCACCCCTGAGGTCACACACTATATAGCACCCCCTGAGGTCACAGACTATATAGCACCCCTGAGGTCTCTCACTATATAGCACCCCTGAGGTCTCTCACTATATAGCACCCCTGAGTTCCCATACTATATAGCACCCCTGAGGTCTCTCACTATATAGCACCCCTGAGGTCCCACACTATATAGCACCCCTGAGGTCTCTCACTATATAGCACCCCTGAGGTCACAGACTATATAGCACCCCTGAGGTCACAGACTATATAGCACCCCTGAGGTCCCACACTATATAGCACCCCTGAGGTCTCTCACTATATAGCACCCCTGAGGTCACAGACTATATAGCACCCCTGAGGTCCCATACTACGGTATATAGCACCCCTGAGGTCTCTCACTATATAGCACCCCTGAGGTCCCACACTATATAGCACCCCTGAGGTCACAGACTATATAGCACCCCTGAGGTCTCTCACTATATAGCACCCCTGAGGTCCCACACTATATAGCACCCCTGAGGTCCCACACTATATAGCACCCCTGAGGTCACAGACTATATAGCACCCCTGAGGTCACAGACTATATAGCACCCCTGAGGTCCCACACTATATAGCACCCCTGAGGTCACACACTATATAGCACCCCTGAGGTCCCACACTATATAGCACCCCTGAGGTCACAGACTATATAGCACCCCTGAGGTCTCTCACTATATAGCACCCCTGAGGTCCCACACTATATAGCACCCCTGAGGTCCCACACTATATAGCACCCCTGAGGTCACAGACTATATAGCACCCCTGAGGTCTCTCACTATATAGCACCCCTGAGGTCCCACACTATATAGCACCCCTGAGGTCTCTCACTATATAGCACCCCTGAGGTCACAGACTATATAGCACCCCTGAGGTCTCTCACTATATAGCACCCCTGAGGTCCCATACTATATAGCACCCCTGAGGTCTCTCACTATATAGCACCCCTGAGGTCACAGACTATATAGCACCCCTGAGGTCACAGACTATATAGCACCCCTGAGGTCTCTCACTATATAGCACCCCTGAGGTCACAGACTATATAGCACCCCTGAGGTCACAGACTATATAGCACCCCTGAGGTCTCTCACTATATAGCACCCCTGAGGTCCCACACTATATAGCACCCCTGAGGTCACAGACTATATAGCACCCCTGAGGTCTCACACTATATAGCACCCCTGAGGTCTCACACTATATAGCACCCCTGAGGTCACAGACTATATAGCACCCCTGAGGTCTCTCACTATATAGCACCCCTGAGGTCCCACACTATATAGCACCCCTGAGGTCCCACACTATATAGCACCCCTGAGGTCACAGACTATATAGCACCCCTGAGGTCCCACACTATATAGCACCCCTGAGGTCCCACACTATATAGCACCCCCTGAGGTCACAGACTATATAGCACCCCTGAGGTCACAGACTATATAGCACCCCTGAGGTCCCACACTATATAGCACCCCTGAGGTCACAGACTATATAGCACCCCTGAGGTCTCTCACTATATAGCACCCCTGAGGTCCCACACTATAGAGCACCCCTGAGGTCACAGACTATATAGCACCCCTGAGGTCTCTCACTATATAGCACCCCTGAGGTCCCACACTATATAGCACCCCTGAGGTCCCACACTATATAGCACTCCTGAGGTCCCACACTATATAGCACTCCTGAGGTCCCACACTATATAGCACCCCTGAGGTCCCACACTATATAGCACCCCTGAGGTCACACACTATATAGCACCCCTGAGGTCTCTCACTATATAGCACCCCTGAGGTCTCTCACTATATAGCACCCCTGAGGTCCCACACTATAGAGCACCCCTGAGGTCACACACTATATAGCACCCCTGAGGTCTCTCACTATATAGCACCCCTGAGGTCTCTCACTATATAGCACCCCTGAGGTCCCACACTATAGAGCACCCCTGAGGTCACACACTATATAGCACCCCTGAGGTCTCTCACTATATAGCACCCCTGAGATCCCACACTATATAGCACCCCTGAGGTCCCACACTATATAGCACCCCTGAGGTCTCTCACTATATAGCACCCCTGAGGTCTCTCACTATATAGCACCCCTGAGGTCACACACTATATAGCACCCCTGAGGTCACAGACTATATAGCACCCCTAAGGTCCCACACTATATAGCACCCCTGAGGTCACACACTATATAGCACCCCTGAGGTCACAGACTATATAGCACCCCTGAGGTCCCACACTATATAGCACCCCTGAGGTCCCACACTATATAGCACCCCTGAGGTCACACACTATATAGCACCCCTGAGGTCACACACTATATAGCACCCCTGAGGTCACAGACTATATAGCACCCCTGAGGTCTCACACTATATAGCACCCCTGAGGTCCCACACTATATAGCACCCCTGAGGTCACAGACTATATAGCACCCCTGAGGTCACAGACTATATAGCACCCCTGAGGTCTCACACTATATAGCACCCCTGAGGTCTCACACTATATAGCACCCCTGAGGTCACAGACTATATAGCACCCCTGAGGTCTCACACTATATAGCACCCCTGAGGTCACAGACTATATAGCACCCCTGAGGTCTCACACTATATAGCACCCCTGAGGTCCCACACTATATAGCACCCCTGAGGTCACAGACTATATAGCACCCCTGAGGTCACAGACTATATAGCACCCCTGAGGTCTCACACTATATAGCACCCCTGAGGTCCCACACACTACTTACCGCTTTTGGGCCTCCTTGCTTCTGCTCTGGTCCTGGAGCCCCTGTCAGAGCGACGCTGGTGCACAGACATGGCGGACAGTTCTAGGAGCATTCAGTACTGTGAATCATACTCACCGCTCACTCTCGGCCGCCACCACAACCAATGAGCCCTACTGATGGGAGAGACGAATAATTACTAGGCCTCTTCTCTCCCGCCAGTAGGGTCGGTAAAGGAGCAGTTTTAACCATGAAACCGCCATCTTGTCTGCACCCCTGAGCATCGCAATAAGATCATTTTTGAATTGCGGAGGTGAGTATTGCATCTTATATTTGTTTCACCCATTCTATGTTTTTGTTAAAAAAAAAATTTACCTGCCAGAAAACTCCTTTAACCAGAAAGTGTCTGCAACATCCCAGCAGGGGCCATGTATGGGACAGACAGAGATCATGGAACTGCAACATGCTCAGCCGCCATTCACACAGGGGACAGAACCCTTGCTCTTGTGATCTGTGGTCGGTCCACGATTATAGACCTTTATTAATGGCATCTGCCAATATGTAATATTATTTTAAGGTGGTCTCACCACTTAAAGACATCCACCCTGATATCAGTGTTCACAGGATTGCGGTCTCTTTAACTCGCCAGCTAATTCAGGATGCAACGTGTGCTTTAACTGGATGCAGAATTGCAGAGAAAACAGAAGAAATCTGCAGTGTGGGTAATGAGTAGAAGTCTGCAGGGCACCTGATAGATGGAATGATATACTGTGCCCTGACACAAGGATGCATCTGCATTACATGTGCTGTCTGCAGCCTGCAGTCTACTGCAGCAACTTAGTGATGAGCCCAGTGTGGTCCCCGGATTGTGCAGCATTGGAATGGGAATGCCCCTGGAGCAGAGTGTTTTCCTGAGGATGCTCCTCTCCTGAGCTTCCCCATACTAGTGATTTCAGGGGTGGGACTTCTGCAGTCTGTAGGAGGGCTTGAATGAATGCAGTGAGAAGCATCATCATCATCATCATCATCATCATAGTCTCCAAAATACCAAGCATCCCTGTGGATGTCCAGTAGATGAGAGCAGGTGCCCAGGACTGACCAGGACATCTCCAGTGTCTGCTCTAGCATGGCTGTTTACAGGAGAGCAGCTGGTGCTATGGGCAGATATTACATGTGAGGAGCCACAAGCATCTCTGCACTTTATTATTCCTGCAGCAAACTCCTCAAGGTAACCCTTTCATGGCCACTCAGGTGCCTGCTCTGTCTATAAACTTGTAGTGTTGTCAGACTCCTGTGTCAGGGGGTAGAGACTGTTATATAATGGACACTGACACTATGGAAGTTACATCTGACTTTATGTATATCTGGTGCAGGGTCATAGCTGGTTACATTGTATAGGATGTATATGTGTGTGTGATATATATGCAGAATGGATAAGGTGTATATATATATATATATATATATATATATATATATATATATATATTAGTGCAGGCATATTCTTTATATATTTATTGTATATATAAATAGCTATAGAGATGTGTGTGTGTTACATATATATATATATATATATATATATATATATATATATATATATATCAATCTCTTGTACTATATTATATAATATCAACTATATAGTAATATTTATTTCACATACTAAGTTATTTACAAATACAAATAAACATATTACAGCTGTATATATCTATAATCTATCTATCTATCTATCTATCTATCTATCTAGGTATCTATCTATCTATCTATCTATCTATCTATCTCCTATCTATCTAGGTATCTATCTATCTATCTATCTATCTATCTATCTCCTATCTATCTATCTAGGTATCTATCTATCATCTATCTATCTATCTATCTATCTCCTATCTATCTATCTATCTATCTATCTATCTCCTATCTATCTATCTATCTATCTATCTATCTATCTATCTATCTAGGTATCTATCTATCTATCATCTATCTATCTATCTATCTATCTCCTATCTATCTATCTCCTATCTATCTATCTATCTATCTCCTATCTATCTATCTATCTATCTAGGTATCTATCTATCATCTATCTATCTATCTATCTATCTATCTATCTCCTATCTATCTATCTATCTATCTATCTCCTATCTATCTATCTATCTATCTATCTATCTCCTATCTATCTATCTATCTATCTATCTATCTATCTATCTATCTCCTATCTATCTATCTATCTATCTATCTATCTATCTCCTATCTATCTATCTATCTATCTATCTATCTATCTCCTATCTATCTATCCATCTATCTATCTATCTATCTCCTATCTATCTATCTATCTATCTCCTATCTATTTATCTATCTATCTATCTATCATCTATCTATCTATCTATCTATCTGTCTATCTATCTATCTCCTATCTATCTATCTATCTATCTATCTATCTATCTATCTATCTCCTATCTATCTATCTATCTATCTATCTATCTCCTATCTATCTATCTCCTATCTATCTATCTATCTATCTATCTATCTATCTATCTAGCTATCTCCTATCTATCTATCTATCTCCTATCTATCTATCTATCTATCTATCTATCTATCTATCTATCTATCTCCTATCTATCTATCTATCTATCTATCTCCTATCTATCTATCTATCTATCTATCTATCTACCTATCTCCTATCTATCTATCTATCTATCTATCTATCTATCTATCTATCTCCTATCTATCTATCTATCTATCTATCTATCTCTCTCCTATCTATCTATCTCCTATCTATCTATCTATCTATCTATCTATCTATCTATCTCCTATCTATCTATCTATCTATCTATCTATCTATCTATCTATCTATCTCCTTGCTATCATGTCATCCTATACTTTGTAGTTGTCATCTCCACACTTTATACCCCTGTAATGTTCCCCAGTTTAGTCTCAGCACCTCTGAAGATGTTACAGGTGATATATTCTGATGGTCTTGGTTGACTACAGGGTTTTCTGTATCTTTTCATATAGTATTTCCCCCAGCAACAGGCTCCCACAGGGGTGTCTAGTTTTACCCCTCAGGGATTGGGGAACCTCAAAGTTCTTGTTTTCTCACTGCAAAACAAAGCATTGCCTATAGAAATCAATGAGTGTCCGTTGACTGTGATGGATCCTGGGCAGTGCTCCAGGGTGAGACCTGTGTGTGATGTGAGGACCTGGGTATGGGACAATCCTCTATTACCCTAATGTGCCCTCCTCATCATATATCTATTAGTATCTATCTATGTTCTATCTATCTATCTATCTATCTATCTATCTATCTATCTATCTATCTATCTATCTCCTATCTATCTATCTATCTATCTATCTATCTATCTATCTATCTATCATCTATTATCTGTATCAATCCAGCTATACATGTGCCTGTCTGTCAAACTAGCTCTGTTATCTGTATCTATCTACGTATCTGTCTATCATCTCTCTCATATCTTTTTTTCTATCTATGCATCCCTCTAATATCTATTATGTACATATATTTATTTATCTATTAATCAATGTATTGATTTATCTCATATATATCTATAATCTACTCTGTCACTCCATCACATCAATCAATCTCATATCCATCTATTTCATACATTTATCCTTTCTTTCTTTCTTTCTTTCTTTCTTTCTTTCTTTCTTTCTTTCTTTCTTTCTTTCTTTTCTATCTGTATCATATCTATCTATCTATCTCCTATCTATCTATCTATCTATCTATCTATCTATCTATCTATCTATCATCTATCTATCTATCTATCTCCTATCTATCTATCTATCTATCTATCTATCATCTATCTATCTATCTATCTATCTATCTCCTATCTATCTATCTATCTATCTATCTATCTATCTATCTATCTCCTATCTATCTATCTATCTATCTATCTATCTATCTATCTCCTATCTATCTATCTCCTATCTATCTATCTATCTATCTATCTATCTATCTATCTATCTCCTATCTATCTATCTATCTATCTATCTATCTATCTATCTATCTATCATCTATCTATCTATCTATCTCCTATCTATCTATCTATCTATCTATCTATCTATCTCCTATCTATCTATCTATCTATCTATCTATCTCCTATCTATCTATCTATCTATCTATCTATCTATCTATCTATCTCCTATACATCTATCTATCTATCTATCTATCTATCTATCTATCTATCTATCTCCTATCTATCTATCTATCTATCTATCTATCTATCTATCTCCTATCTATCTATCTATCTCCTATCTATCTATCTATCTATCTATCTATCTATCTATCTATCTCCTATCTATCTATCTATCTATCTATCTCCTATCTATCTATCTATCTATCTATCTATCTATCTATCTCCTATCTATCTATCTCCTATCTATCTATCTATCTATCTATCTATCTATCTATCTATCTCCTATCTATCTATCTATCTATCTATCTATCTATCTATCTCCTATCTATCTATCTATCTATCTATCTATCTATCTATCTATCTCCTATCTATCTATCTCCTATCTATCTATCTATCTATCTCCTATCTATCTATCTATCTATCTATCTATCTATCTCCTATCTATCTATCTATGTAGCTATCCATCCATCTATCTATCTATCCATCCATCCACATCTTATCTATCCACCCATGTTACATCTCTCATTGATTATCCCTGTGTGATACAGAGCCGCCTCCTGTTACATAAGCCCATAGACATTATTCGCTGCTGCTGCTGCATTTGCTGAGTACAAACTTGGCTCATTGAGGTCAGTAAATCCATTAAAATCCATGTAGACTGCAAGAAGTTGGAGCTGCTGAGCTTGTTATTGTGACTGCAAATCAGTGTGTTTATCCGGCAGGGTTGTCGCATGTTCCCCCATAGCTGCATCCTGGGGACTTGCATAGTCTGCTGTTTTCTTGTGGGGTAAAGCTGGGTGACAATCCCTACGGCTGCCATTACACATTCTATAGGGACTGGGCTTCTGCTTTTGTAAAGTCACAGTGATATTTTCCGGGGTTCACCTTGCTTCATAACCGGACAGATCTACCGCTCAGGACTGTGGGAAAGCCTGTAGAGCTGTATTAAGGCGGTAAGAAGAGGCAGCTACTATACGGTACATTACATTAGGAATGTAGGTCATCCTCTTATCCAGCAGAGCACATGAGGGACTATGGGATGAAAGCCCGATGTGGGGAGTAGTTACACCACAACCTAATAAAGGATCATTTCACACATTGCATTAAGATCATATTCACACAGGAAAGCACACTAGAATGGTTAATCCTCTCAGTACACACTATGAGATTGCCTATGGAATGGTAGAAGTATCTGAAGATATCAGCAAGGAATTGGGACTAGATCGTATTGAGCAAAACCTTGTACAGTGGCGGCGATACCTGACAGATATGGTGCAGCGAACTCCTTAAAGGGAACCTATCGCATAGAAACGGGTGTCCAGTCCGCTGACATCATGTGATAGAGCAGGAGGAGCCGAGCAGATTGATATATAGGTTTATGGGAAAACTTTCAGTATAACCTGTCATTTATCTATTGAAATCTCAGCTTTTTCTGTGTTCAGGATCCTAGGGGGCGGTCCTATCACTGATTGGCAGCTCTCTGTCACTGATAGGACCGCCCCCGAGGATTCTCACCGTAGAAAAAGCAGGAGATTTCATTTGATATATGACAAGTTCTGTTGAATCTGTTCCCATAAACCTATATAACCATATGCTCAGCTACTCCTGCTTTATAACCTGCTGTCAGGGGACGTTTTCACATCAGTTTTTTGGCATAAAAATGTGCAATTTTTGGTGCGCACCACCAAATATTGAGTTGTTAATGGCACTTTGTAATAAGTGAGTGCCGCAGGGCTACTGAGCTGGTGCCGGACAATTTACTAGAATGCACCAGGAAACTGGAAACACCAATAAATTTTATTTGAACTTGTTAGTCATTTTCCTATATAATGGCCCAGATTTACTATAGTGGTTACAACTAGACACTAACATAAACCTGGTGCAATATTTGGTGCAATGTGGTTTGATCAAAAGTTTTTGGACTTGCTAAACATTTGGGTGCGGAACCCCAGAAAAGGGGGCGTGGCTTAATTGTGCCACAATGTGTCAATATTGTGTCGTAAAATTCCGGGTCAAAGTGATATCCACATAGACTAGACAGCCTAAAGACCCAGATTTATCATCCAGCGTCAGTCACTGTGATAAACCTGGCGTTGCGCTAAGTGTCAGTACATCTGTGTACATCATTCTCGGTGCTGTATAGCGGTTGTATTACAAGCGAGTTGTTTTGAAACTGTAGCTGAAGAGAAAGACTGCTTGTCTTGCAGAAGTGGGTTGCCAATATTGTTTGGGCAATTGCCCAAATTCTATATTTCAATTAATATGGTGCAGCCGGGGATAACATGCAGTTATATTAATTGGGCTCCATGTTCTCTGGAGCATTACTATAGTAACTGACATCACCCACCCAATTAGCAGCGCCGCGGATCCCCAGGCTGGGCGACAGTATACATGTATATCATAGAGGTATCTCCGGGTGCTTTGGATCATTTTTGCAAGATAATTACATTTAAAGAGGAAGGACCTGTCCCCTGAAAAACCCAAAGACATCCGTCAGCTGAGCATTGGCCACCACATTGGTGGATGTGTTAGGTGCCACTGTAGGTCCGCACCAGTCCAGTGACATCATGTACAGTTTATCTAAACCTGTTCAGTCATTCCAAAGATATAAGCTCTGTTAGTGTCTATGCAAGTTGGGTCTATTAGCCAAGTGAGCAGTAATGTTGCATGACGGAAACTCCGCCTACTTGGCTAATAGACCCCTAACTTGCATCAGCACCAACAGGGCTTATATCTTTGGAACGGCTGAATGGATTTGTATGGATGAAACACTAATGAATAGAGGATACATGAGTCATTGGGCTTGTGACTTGTAACGCTGAGGACCTACAATGACACTGCTTCCGCCAATGTGGTGGCCAATGGCCAAATGATGTCTTACCCACAACAGGGGCCAAAGGTCACTTTAGCCAGTGCACCCTAAGGATGCTAAAGTCATACATTTTACATTTGTTCCAATTCGCTTAAAGGGGTTTTGCATCCAATTACAAATTGTCAGTTGCTTCAGTCAGCTGATCTGTGAGGGTCCCGGGTGTCTGATCCCCACAGATCTTCAACTCATAACTCATAAGGGAGGAAATAGAAAGAAAGCCCCAAGCATTGCCCGTAAATGAGTCGCCTCAATGCACTAGGTGGGTCTAGTCAATGAGCACCAGGACCCCCGGGAACTTGTACCCCAGAAAATCCCATAGTCAGTGGATATCGGAGGGGATGTCTCCAGTCTTTGTGCTTGGACGCTTCCCTTCACCTTCTATGACAGTGTCTCCGTGGCTTGGATACAGGCAGCCGTATCTTCTATGACAGTATCTCCGTGGCTTGGATACAGGCAGCCGTATCTTCTATGACAGTGTCTCTGTGGCTTGGATACAGGCAGCCGTATCTTCTATGACAGTATCTCCGTGGCTTGGATACAGGCAGCCGTATCTTCTATGACAGTGTCTCCGTGGCTTGGATACAGGCAGCCGTATCTTCTATGACAGTATCTCCGTGGCTTGGATACAGGCAGCCGTATCTTCTATGACGGTGTCTCTGTGGCTTGGATACAGGCAGCCATATCTTCTATGACAGTGTCTCCGTGGCTTGGATACAGGCAGCCGTATCTTCTATGACAGTATCTCCGTGGCTTGGATACAGGCAGCCGTATCTTCTATGACAGTATCTCCGTGGCTTGGATACAGGCAGCCGTATCTTCTATGACAGTGTCTCCGTGGCTTGGATACAGGCAGCCGTATCTTCTATGACAGTATCTCCGTGGCTTGGATACAGGCAGCCGTATCTTCTATGACAGTGTCTCCGTGGCTTGGATACAGGCAGCCGTATCTTCTATGACAGTATCTCCGCGGCTTGGATACAGGCAGCCGTATCTTCTATGACAGTATCTCCGTGGCTTGGATACAGGCAGCTGTATCTTCTATGACAGTATCTCTGCGGCTTGGATACAGGCAGCCGTATCTTCTATGACAGTGTCTCCGTGGCTTGGATACAGGCAGCCGTATCTTATATGACAGTATCTCCGTGGCTTGGATACAGGCAGCCGTATCTTCTATGACAGTGTCTCCGTGGCTTGGATACAGGCAGCCGTATCTTCTATGACAGTATCTCCGTGGCTTGGATACAGGCAGCCGTATCTTCTATGACAGTGTCTCCGTGGCTTGGATACAGGCAGCCGTATCTTCTATGACAGTATCTCCGTGGCTTGGATACAGGCAGCCGTATCTTCTATGACAGTGTCTCCGTGGCTTGGATACAGGCAGCCGTATCTTCTATGACAGTATCTCCGTGGCTTGGATACAGGCAGCCGTATCTTCTATGACAGTGTCTCCGTGGCTTGGATACAGGCAGCCGTATCTTCTATGACAGTATCTCCGTGGCTTGGATACAGGCAGCCGTATCTTCTATGACAGTGTCTCCGTGGCTTGGATACAGGCAGCCGTATCTTCTATGACAGTGTCTCCGTGGCTTGGATACAGGCAGCCGTATCTTCTATGACAGTGTCTCCGTGGCTTGGATACAGGCAGCCATATCTTCTATGACAGTATCTCCGTGGCTTGGATACAGGCAGCCGTATCTTCTATGACAGTGTCTCCGTGGCTTGGATACAGGCAGCCGTATCTTCTATGACAGTATCTCCGTGGCTTGGATACAGGCAGCCGTATCTTCTATGACAGTATCTCCGTGGCTTGGATACAGGCAGCCGTATCTTCTATGACAGTATCTCCGTGGCTTGGATACAGGCAGCCGTATCTTCTATGACAGTGTCTCCGTGGCTTGGATACAGGCAGCCGTATCTTCTATGACAGTATCTCCGTGGCTTGGATACAGGCAGCCGTATCTTCTATGACAGTATCTCCGTGGCTTGGATACAGGCAGCCGTATCTTCTATGACAGTATCTCCGTGGCTTGGATACAGGCAGCCGTATCTTCTATGACAGTATCTCCGTGGCTTGGATACAGGCAGCCGTATCTTCTATGACAGTGTCTCCGTGGCTTGGATACAGGCAGCCGTATCTTCTATGACAGTATCTCCGTGGCTTGGATACAGGCAGCCGTATCTTCTATGACAGTATCTCCGTGGCTTGGATACAGGCAGCCGTATCTTCTATGACAGTGTCTCCGTGGCTTGGATACAGGCAGCCGTATCTTCTATGACAGTATCTCCGTGGCTTGGATACAGGCAGCCGTATCTTCTATGACAGTGTCTCTGTGGCTTGGATACAGGCAGCCGTATCTTCTATGATAGTATCTCCGTGGCTTGGATACAGGCAGCCGTATCTTCTATGACAGTGTCTCCGTGGCTTGGATACAGGCAGCCGTATCTTCTATGACAGTATCTCCGTGGCTTGGATACAGGCAGCCGTATCTTCTATGACAGTATCTCCGTGGCTTGGATACAGGCAGCCATATCTATATCTTCTCATTTCTTCTCCTTCCTTGTATATTCCATTTAATTAGGTCATTTCTAAGATACAGAAGGAGTCATTGGAGAAGCTTTGCTGCGTCTTACAGTAAATTCTGGTCACTTCATTGCCCGAGGCGTTCAGCAGAGAACTGGAAATTGTTCGTTTTTAGATGTTTTCACGCCGGGAAACGAGAGACATGAAAATCTGAACCTCAACCCGAATCATATACTAATGAGTACGTAAGGAGGAGGCGACACGCCGCACGTAGAGTCCTCCGGCCATAAGACACAGATCAGCCACAATCACTAGGATGTCTCTGCAGATTACAGGGGCACTCTTATCAAACTTTCCATCTAATTAATTATACAATATCGCTAATTATATAATATCATTAAAATTATTGATTTGACATTTTGAAGTCAGAGTGAGACTTAGTAACTTTTTCCAACTCTACCCAAAATGGGCCCCAACACCAAATCCAATCCACTCTGATTCCAACTCCACAGTCCTGCACATGAACCCTGTCTGAGTAGAGTGGGGGTCTCACATGTGCGCGACCCCTCTATTTTATGGGGTTGATGCCGATAGCCAAGGACATGCGGTCCCAGGTATCTCCTGTGTGGTCGGATCCTGCAGTTATTACTTATGTACAATAAGGGGGCAGATGAAGAGGAGTAAGACGTGACTACAGGATCAGACTACACAGGAATCGTTTGTAGTCTGTCACCATGGTAAGACATATGTCTCTATAGGAGCTGTATACCCTCTATAGCAGGATGTTTTTCATCCAGACTATATACAATCTTGCTATACACTCACCGGCCACTTTATTAGGTACACCTGTCCAACTGCTCGTTAACACTTAATTTCTAATCAGCCAATCACATGGCGGCAACTCAGTGCATTTCGGCATGTAGACATGGTCAAGACAATCTCCTGCAGTTCAAACCGAGCATCAGTATGGGGAAGAAAGGTGATTTGAGTGCCTTTGAACGTGGCATGGTTGTTGGTGCCAGAAGGGCTGGTCTGAGTATTTCAGAAACTGCTGATCTACTGGGATTTTCACGCACAACCATCTCTAGGGTTTACAGAGAATGGTCCGAAAAAGAAAAAACATCCAGTGAGCGGCAGTTCTGTGGGCGGAAATGCGTTGTTGATGCCAGAGGTCAGAGGAGAATGGCCAGACTGGTTCGAGCTGATAGAAAGGCAACAGTGACTCAAATAGCCACCCGTTACACCCAAGGTAGCCAGAAGAGCATCTCTGAACGCCGCACAGTACGTCCAACTTTGAGGCTACAGATGGGCTACAGCAGCAGAAGACCACACCGGGGGCCACTCCTTTCAGCTAAGAACAGGAAACTGAGGCTACAATTTGCACAAGCTCATCGAAATTGGACAATTGAAGATTGGAAAAACGTTGCCTGGTCTGATGAGTCTCGATTTCTGCTGCGACATTCGGATGGTAGGGTCAGAATTTGGCGTCAACAACATGAAAGCATGGATCCATCCTGCCTTGTATCGGTAACGGTTCAGGCTGCTGGTGGTGGTGTCATGGTGTGGGGAATATTTTCTTGGCACTCTTTGGGCCCCTTGGTACCAATTGAGCATCGTTGCAACGCCAAAGCCTACCTGAGTATTGTTGCTGACCATGTCCATCCCTTTATGACCACAATGTACCCAACATCTGATGGCTACTTTCAGCAGGATAATGCAATGCCATGTCATAAAGCTGGAATCATCTCAGACTGGTTTCTTGAACATGACAATGAGTTCACTGTACTCCAATGGCCTCCACAGTCACCAGATCTCAATCCAATAGAGGAGCATCTTTGGGATGTGGTGGAACGGGAGATTCGCATCATGGATGTGCAGCCGACAAATCTGCGACTGCAACTGTGTGATGCCGCCATCATGTCAATATGGACCAAAATCTCTGAGGAATGCTTCCAGCACCTTGTTGTATCTATGCCACGAAGAATTGAGGCAGTTCTGAAGGCAAAAGGGGATCCAACCCGTTACTAGCATGGTGTACCTAATAAAGTGGCCGGTGAGTGTATTGTTTCATACTAACATTGGTTACAAACTTGCACAAAGCCCCTGTCCTGCAGGTATAAGGCCGGTGGGATCATTCGGGAGACAATGACCCATTAATTGCTCCAAAAAACCTCCTGTGAAGAGTTTTTATCCCGTCAGGATTTTTCGTCAGGGCGATGATTCTCCTCATTCATCAGTTATTATGTGCATTGACTCCCCTGCACAATCTCCTTGGGCTTGTGGTTCAATAAGACCCCAAATGAATGTCATCTTGGCCTATCCAGCGTTGACTTCGGCAGGAGGGGTATTGATGTCTGCGGCTGAAGCGTCTTGTCAGCTAATCTCTCCGGACATTGTATGGATTGCTTCATTCCTCAAAATGTCACTTTGAAATACCCTAGAGGATTGTGGGGGGAGTTGGGAGGGACCTTCTGGGATGTCCCTTATTAGACATGATGTGCTCCGAGATTAATGCAATTTATTTGTTTACTTGGAGGCTCCGGTGTCATTGATAATTATGTCCCTTCCGTTATCATAGTAATGGCGGCGCCGCGCCACGGCCAGGTCAGCAGGGTCTTCACTTCTTCTGCTTCCTGTATAATCCAGTATGCAGTAACTCCTCCTATTGGGGGATGCAGTAGCCAGAATGATTCAATATATGTAAGTCTGGGTTCCCATCTGTGTCAGGAACTCACCAAAAATTAGCAGAGAAAAAAATCCTGCACAGAGGATTTTTTTTTCTCTGCCACTTTCAGTTTCAAAACAGCGGACACCTGGTGGACCCCATTACAGTCCATGGGGTTCGCCGGTCTCTGTGTGCAACCTTTTCTCTGTTACTTGGGTCCCCCAACAGACTCGAATGATGGAAAGCCCGGTGCTAGTGAAAACCCAGCATAAGTCATGTGGGAATTGGTAGCAACAGAACAATTCCCCGTCGTGTGATGGACAAGAGGACAGCCCATGAAGAGCGAGGAGGTGGAAGAGACCATGAACATTTTACAAACATGAGCACTTGGTATTGTTTTATGTCAGTGGGTTGGACATCATTGATAGCTCCCTCTAGTGGTAGATGTATGTGAGTAGAATTGTTCAGTTTATGCAAGTCCTGTGGGAATTGGTAGCAACAGAACAATTTCCCATCACTTGTTATCACGAGAGGACAACCCATGAGGAGCAAGGAGGTGGAAGAGACCATAAATATTGTACAAGAGGGAAGTGCCTTATGTGTTTTGATTTCAGGGATCTGAATATCTCTGGATTCTGTAGACAATCTTCCATAGTTCCCCTATATCACAGTATTTACAGTCGGATGTTAGTTATACTTATATAGATATGGCCTAGATGTTCTGGGTATAAGGCCGAGCGTACACTATACGTTGTCTGACACTTATCTTGGCCGACCCTACCATTTGCACAAATCCTAACCTGAGCATGCAGTTACAGCTCTGACAGCCACTTATAGGTCAGGACGTGTGAAATCCAACAGCCCGATCCTCAACGCTCACAAAATCGGGGGATAGTTGGGGAAATAAGATGCTGGAAGACGCTGCCGACATCAATCTAATATGTGTGGCCGGCCGAAGTCAAAAGTGTTTTATGTCGTGTCTGCTGTAGCCCAAGTATCTGTAATCTTTTTGCTCTTCTGTTCCGGGTGTAAATTTCTCTTATGAATCAGCTTCACTGTTTGGATTTTCATTAAATGTGAATTAAAGTTAATGATTCCGTTGTTGTCTGGAAATTAAATATTATCAAGTCTTCAAGTGCAATTAATAGCAAATTACACCAAATAGCCATAATAATAAATCATCCCGTGTAATTGGCAGATTATAGGGCAACGGTCAGCGCCTTGTTATGGAGAGATAAAGGGGGATTAAAGGGAGTCTATCCCCCCCCTCCCAAGTATACCCACCTGTCCGCACATTGCATTGGTCACTATGGCATCTTTACGATGGATGTCACTACTATAGGGTTGGAGAAAAAAACGTCAGGCTCCGGCCTAAAGGGGTTTTGCAGGAGGTCCCAAAGAACTGTCTAGAATTAGAAAAAATCTATATATGGATTTTTATGGCGCCACAGCTGTCCACAGGTTGAGTCTGGTACTGCAGTTCAATACAGTGCTGCAATACCAGACACAGCCCATAGACAGGTGTGGTGCTGTTTTTTTACAGAAAGAATCATAGTTACGTAGTAGATGAGGTTGGATGGAGACATCAGTCCATCAAGTCCGACCTATAACCCTACAATCCGCTACAGTGTTGTCTTTATTCTGAGATTTCCCTTTAAATGGATACAATGTATCCAGTTCTCTTCTCCTTCCTATAGTCTCCCTTTACCTGCTTACAAGCTCTTATTTTAGGATGACGGCCGGAGCTTCCCTTGTATAAATCTGTACTTGTGTATCGGACATAAAGCTGCGGATCTTTTCCTTTAGAGACTTGAGAGTTTGGCGACTTTCTGCTGTTTCAGCTGCTGGATAATAAGATTTTCTTGTTTGGCTCTAAGAAAAAATGTCACTTTTACGGCTCCGCAATAAACGTCTATTTTTAATGGAATTGAAATAAGGGGCAAATGTTCAGCGGCTGCAGATTTTTTTTATTTTTCACACTTTACAAATCCATCCCTAGTAGCGGAGAGATGCTGTAAGATACGGAGCTAAAAGCATTGCGGGAATCCGATTAGTCACGCCGGTAATGGGAGGCTGCAGTGTCAAATCCTGTAGACCCTGGCCAAGATTTCGATTACTGGAGCGGATTGGATGGGGCAGGGCGGCCTAGGGTCAGCAATATACAACGAAATACCATTTGCCTTAAGTTTGACGTATGTACAGTGCTGTGCAAAAGTTTTAGGCAGGCAGGGGGGAAAATGCTGCGGCGTACGAATGCATCCAGAAATGGAAGGGTTAATAATTGATCATGTCAGATCACAAACTGATACGAATGAAGGATAGAGAAATGTAAATCCCATCAATATTCGGTGTGACCTTTGCCCTTTGGATGAGGAGTCCTGGGAGTGATGATCCGGCCCCCACCGATATAGCCCTGATCTCAGATCGGGTTCACATTTTTCATGATCCTTAGGAGTCCTCGTGATCAGTAACTTTCCCCCACGCTACGGATACAGGGTGACCTGAAATATTTGGAATACCCCTTTAAGGCTTCTCATTGGCTTGTTAACGATGAATATGTTTGTCCTTTATTAACGTCTTACGAGTAATTACATTATTTTTGTAGAATTTGGTTTTCTCGTGTTTATGGAATTCTCCTTTAAGCTTCCCCTAATACCGTGAGCGCCGGGATAGACGCCCACGCACGACTGAAACAAACTTCTCAGCTAAAATCTTTCTTATTTTAATTGAGTTGAATATAATTGAATCTGCGCCGACGTTCTGAGCTGGAGCTTCTCTCAGCACAACAAGACCGCGGCAGACGCCATTGGCGGTTTTATTAGTAAATGTGATTGTGGGCTCCGGTTTAATAGGATTTAGGAAGACAATGCAAAGGAAGAAAATCCTTGGGAAACACTTAGACTGAAATCTCAAGACTTATTTGTTTCACTTATTCCAATTAACCTACAAATATCTCCTTCAGACTTTTATTACAAAGTCTTGTATTTCTTAGTAGCTGGAATGTAATAGCTTCCATAATCATGATATTAAAGGGGACCTCCACCAACTCCAACTCTTTGGACCCTTCAATAAGCACCGCTACACTGATTCCAGCACAGTTGGAATTTTTTCTGTAGTCACCACCGTTCCCATTAGTTTCAGCAAAGTTATGCTCATTGCTGTTAAGTGGGCGGTCCTTGTCTTCTGCCCCAGCCCAAGACCCGCCCACTTAGCTGTAGAAAGCACAACTGGGCTGAATCTAACAGAAATGATTGCTTGGCAATGGGGAGGGCTAGAGAAAAAATTCCAACTGCGCCAGAATCAGTGGAGAAAAGCCTGTATACAGACACAAACAATTGAAGTTGGTTGAGGTGGTGAAAGTTTAAATAATAAAATTCTGGTTTTCTGTAGGTGCCACTAGAGGGAGCATCTTGCATAAAGATTTGTATAGATCATAATGGGTTTAAAGGGGATGTCCGTCAACACCCCAGAGGTTACATGGTCAAGGAAGCCCAGTGGATTAACGGGTGACTTAGAAATCCGACCTGTGGTAAAGAGACCTACTATAGGGGGAGCCTCTACCTCTGCACTGCGTATAGCTACCCCCCCCCCCCCCCCCGACCTCACCCCAGTCACATTCTGAAATATTAAACACCCCAAATTATTGACACAATGTATTCATCTATATTGAGCTCCAGCAGAAGTGGAACTGTCTACATGTATGAATAATGTAGAAATTGTAACTATTCTGGCGTCTCCCATTGTCTCCGTACCGAAACTTTGATTTTCTGGCAGTACTTGTGTCATTAATAGATTATGTAATATACTTCATGTTGAGAGATTTTGGCTTCCTTCCATGAAATCCACTTTGTGTTCCCTCTGTATTATTTCTCCTGTTGTCTCCTCACTGTAAGTACCAGAGAGCAGGGGTGTAATACAGGGACAGAGGCTGGAGAGGAGAACACGCCAAATATTGTAGGAACTGTTCAGGTGTCGTAAGAAAGATGAGATTCTCACACTTCATGTTATAGGGTCATATGACATAGGGAGAGAAGCTGAGCTGTGTGATATATAGGATAGAGGAGAGAAGCTGAGCTGTGTGATATATAGGGGTATAGGATAGAGGAGAGAAGCTGAGCTGTGTGATATATAGGGATAGAGGAGAGAAGCTGAGCTGTGTGATATATAGGATAGAGGAGAGAAGCTGAGCTGTGTGATATATAGGGGTATAGGATAGAGGAGAGAAGCTGAGCTCTGTGATATATAGGGTTATAGGATAGAGGAGAGAAGCTGAGCTCTGTAATATATAGGGTTATAGGATAGAGGAGAGAAGCTGAGCTGTGTGATATATAGGATAGAGGAGAGAAGCTGAGCTGTGTGATATATAGGGGTATAGGATAGAGGAGAGAAGCTGAGCTCTGTGATATATAGGGTTATAGGATAGAGGAGAGAAGCTGAGCTGTGTGATATATAGGGTTATATGATAGAGGAGAGAAGCTGAGCTGTGTGATATATAGGGTTATAGGATAGAGGAGAGAAGCTGAGCTGTGTGATATATAGGGGTATATGATAGAGGAGAGAAGCTGAGCTGTGTGATATATAGGGTTATATGATAGAGGAGAGAAGCTGAGCTGTGTGATATATAGGGTTATAGGATAGAGGAGAGAAGCTGAGCTGTGTGATATATAGGGTTATAGGATAGAGGAGAGAAGCTGAGCTGTGTGATATATAGGGATAGAGGAGAGAAGCTGAGCTGTGTGATATATAGGGTTATATGATAGAGGAGAGAAGCTGAGCTGTGTGATATATAGGGTTATATGATAGAGGAGAGAAGCTGAGCTGTGTGATATATAGGGTTATAGGATAGAGGAGAGAAGCTGAGCTGTGTGATATATAGGGTTATATGATAGAGGAGAGAAGCTGAGCTGTGTGATATATAGGGGTATAGGATAGAGGGAGAGAAGCTGAGCTGTGTGATATATAGGAGTATAGGATAGAGGAGAGAAGCTGAGCTGTGTGATATATAGGGGTATAGGATAGAGGGAGAGAAGCTGAGCTGTGTGATATATAGGGGTATAGGATAGAGGAGAGAAGCTGAGCTGTGTGATATATAGGGGTATATGATAGAGGAGAGAAGCTGAGCTGTGTGATATATAGGGGTATAGGATAGAGGAGAGAAGCTGAGCTGTGTAATATATAGGGGTATAGGATAGAGGAGAGAAGCTGAGCTGTGTGATATATAGGGGTATAGGATATAGGGGAGAAGCTGAGCTGTGTGATATATAGGGGTATAGGATAGAGGAGAGAAGCTGAGCTGTGTAATATATAGGGGTATAGGATAGAGGAGAGAAGCTGAGCTGTGTAATATATAGGGGTATAGGATAGAGGAGAGAAGCTGAGCTGTGTGATATATAGGGGTATAGGATAGAGGAGAGAAGCTGAGCTGTGTGATATATAGGGATAGAGGAGAGAAGCTGAGCTGTGTGATATATAGGGGTATATGATAGAGGAGAGAAGCTGAGCTGTGTGATATATAGGAGTATAGGATAGAGGAGAGAAGCTGAGCTGTGTGATATATAGGGGTATAGGATAGAGGAGAGAAGCTGAGCTGTGTGATATATAGGGTTATAGGATAGAGGAGAGAAGCTGAGCTGTGTGATATATAGGGGTATATGATAGAGGAGAGAAGCTGAGCTGTGTGATATATAGGAGTATAGGATAGAGGAGAGAAGCTGAGCTGTGTGATATATAGGAGTATAGGATAGAGGAGAGAAGCTGAGCTGTGTGATATATAGGGGTATAGGATAGAGGGAGAGAAGCTGAGCTGTGTGATATATAGGGGTATAGGATAGAGGAGAGAAGCTAAGCTGTGTGATATATAGGGGTATATGATAGAGGAGAGAAGCTGAGCTGTGTGATATATAGGGGTATAGGATAGAGGAGAGAAGCTGAGCTGTGTAATATATAGGGGTATAGGATAGAGGAGAGAAGCTGAGCTGTGTGATATATAGGGGTATATGATAGAGGAGAGAAGCTGAGCTGTGTGATATATAGGGGTATAGGATATAGGGGAGAAGCTGAGCTGTGTGATATATAGGGGTATAGGATAGAGGAGAGAAGCTGAGCTGTGTAATATATAGGGGTATAGGATAGAGGAGAGAAGCTGAGCTGTGTAATATATAGGGGTATAGGATAGAGGAGAGAAGCTGAGCTGTGTGATATATAGGGGTATAGGATAGAGGAGAGAAGCTGAGCTGTGTGATATATAGGGATAGAGGAGAGAAGCTGAGCTGTGTGATATATAGGGGTATATGATAGAGGAGAGAAGCTGAGCTGTGTGATATATAGGAGTATAGGATAGAGGAGAGAAGCTGAGCTGTGTGATATATAGGGGTATAGGATAGAGGAGAGAAGCTGAGCTGTGTGATATATAGGGTTATAGGATAGAGGAGAGAAGCTGAGCTGTGTGATATATAGGGGTATATGATAGAGGAGAGAAGCTGAGCTGTGTGATATATAGGAGTATAGGATAGAGGAGAGAAGCTGAGCTGTGTGATATATAGGGGTATATGATAGAGGAGAGAAGCTGAGCTGTGTGATATATAGGGGTATATGATAGAGGAGAGAAGCTGAGCTGTGTGATATATAGGGGTATAGGATAGAGGAGAGAAGCTGAGCTGTGTGATATATAGGGATATAGGATAGAGGAGAGAAGCTGAGCTCAGTGATATATAGGGTTATAGGATAGCGGAGAGAAGCTGAGCTGTGTGATATATAGAGGTATAGGATAGAGGAGAGAAGCTGAGCTGTGTGATATATAGGGGTATATGATAGAGGAGAGAAGCTGAGCTGTGTGATATATAGGAGTATAGGATAGAGGAGAGAAGCTGAGCTGTGTGATATATAGGGGTATATGATAGAGGAGAGAAGCTGAGCTGTGTGATATATAGGGGTATATGATAGAGGAGAGAAGCTGAGCTGTGTGATATATAGGGGTATAGGATAGAGGAGAGAAGCTGAGCTGTGTGATATATAGGGATATAGGATAGAGGAGAGAAGCTGAGCTCAGTGATATATAGGGTTATAGGATAGCGGAGAGAAGCTGAGCTGTGTGATATATAGAGGTATAGGATAGAGGAGAGAAGCTGAGCTGTGTGATATATAGGGGTATATGATAGAGGAGAGAAGCTGAGCTGTGTGATATATAGGGGTATAGGATAGAGGAGAGAAGCTGAGCTGTGTGATATATAGGGGTATAGGATAGAGGAGAGAAGCTGAGCTGTGTGATATATAGGGGTATAGGATAGAGGAGAGAAGCTGAGCTGTGTGATATATAGGGGTATAGGATAGAGGAGAGAAGCTGAGCTGTGTGATTTATAGGGGTATAGGATAGAGGAGAGAAGCTGAGCCTGAAAAACAGAATGTGCCTACAATATGACAATTGTCCTGATGACAGAAAACCTTCTCCTTGTATGACAATGTATTTATACAGTGCGGCCCCCTGGTGCATGCTGGGATAGCCGTTCCGTTCCTTCCAGTGGGGGACACAATGGGTTTCGTCATCTATTCCTCAGGGCTCTTTATAGACAAGCAGGGGACAATCTGTCATGTCAATATTCATATCCGTTTTGATGTGACGGAACGTCTGCTCGTGTCCGGATGATTCTTTGTGCCGAGGACGAGCTGAGATTTGCCTGGAGAACCTGCAATGATGAGACTCAGCTCCAGATCTTGTCACCTTCGCCACTTTGGCGCAGATCATTGGAAGCCTCATCTTGTAAAGTCACTTTTAGCTTTGGCTGATGTAAAATTCCTGGGCACGAGGGAATATAGAAATGTAAGAAGCCATCTTGTCATATTCCATGTTAGGGAATGGACGCGAATAATTAAGCTCTCCGATTAAAATCAAACGGTGGCCATAAAGAGGGAAATTGATTGCCGGGACTTGCCAAATGTATCAAAGTTCAGATTCTAAAGATTACTTTTTAATTACTGCGTTATTTCAGTCACTGCTTTTAGTAGCAATTAATTTTACTGCCGTCGATTTCAAGGAGCTCCAGACGTGTAATTCCAGAGTCTTGGTAGACGGATCCAGAAAAAAAACATTCCAAGGAGGGAAAGAAGCGGACACAGACTCCGAGACGCTCACGGGACACCGCGTCCATTCATGGGTTGGGTGTTCTGATGGTTCTGTAGTCATCACAATATTGCACCCTGTATATAAACCAATCAGATCAGAAGGGCTCTGACTCCCAGCACCCCCGCTGATCAGCTGTATAAAGGAGTCCTTATTTATATCAGTCTGTGACAAGTGACAAGGCTGAAATATTCTGCAGCAAGTAGATACAACGGATGAACCTAAGGAAAGAACAAAGAAGCCAAACCAGTAAGTCGGGTGCCACGACCTCAGCAGATAGATATTGGTGACGTTTCCTAATTATAGGCGATCAGTATTCGAATTCTAGAAACCTCTTTAAGTAGATCTGAAACACCCAATGACGTCCTCATCTGATCGGCGCTGTCAGCCGTTGCATCCAAATCCGTTCAGCTATTCCAAAGATATAAGCCCTGTTAGTGTTAGAGTCTACTGGCCAAACAGCACAGATGGGAAGATCAGCGTCCAATGCAGATGTGAACAAGGTCTTAGCTGCTCTGAACTTGGAATTGAGTAATTTTCCGCCGTAAGGATCCTCAATCTGTTTTTTCTCTTCTCTGTTTAGGTAGAAACTAAATAAATGAGATGGAGAGTAAAATGATCGACTATCACATCAGCGGTGAGTAATGGTTAGTGTTTTCGGAGGGGGGGGGGGATTAACATGGTGCAGGGTGAGGGTTATGTTACAATGTGAATAGTCCCCTATATATATGGAACCAGGCAGAGCTGCAGGCACCATGTGCGTCATGTGAGCAGTCCCCTGGGTATATGAATAGCCCTACATTAGCGCCCTGGGAAATGTAGAACTGTTAGAAATACGTCCCAAGCTCTAAAGTATCCAAACACAATATGGCCCCTATAGAATCTGCAGCATTATATGGCCGCCGCTGAGTGGGGTTTTAGAGGCCGTTTAGAGAGCTTTACATATCGGCCGCTGCCAACCGCGTCTTATTTGTCCTTTATGTTTGCACATAAAACTCTTCATGGTTATTTTATGGACTTGTTTTATAGTCATCACAAGCCCGCCCGGATGGGAGATCGGGATATATATTGCTGGCGCGTTGACTTTGCTGGGAGTCGTGGGGCTCTATTTATGGAAACTGTACAAGTCAGGAAACTACCCGTCTCCGTCTCCGTTCCCCAACTACGATTATCGATATCTCAAGCAGAAATATGGAACATCGCACTCGGAGGTGAAGAAGAAGGTAAGAGGATTGTTGGAACTGTCTGGATCTTAACAACATTGTGGCTAGTATATGCTATGACTGTCCAATCCGTGAGGGCCCGACAAGTGTGGCCCCTGCTGATTGCTAAAAAAGCCGACTGGAGCCGACAAGAACTTGGCACCTCTGACACCTTATTCTGGAAGCCAACTGGGGTTAGTGTGGTCAGACCCTGCCTGTAGGTCCTTGATGGCGTATTCTTGTGATACAAGTTTATAGTCGCAGAACATGTTTGGGCCACAACAGCAGTGTCTGAGACTAGTGCGGAGTCCGGAGACTGGAGGGGCAAAGAGGAAACACTATGGCCTTGTGGTCCCGGTGATCTGCACCAAAATGGGCCCTGCCTTGTATGCTACGGTGGTTTTCTGGTGTACGAGGTATAAGCCATTGCAAATTGGGTTTCATTGCAAAAATTAGCTTTTTCATTTACACTCTGCTCTTGTACTTTCCTGGAAGGCGGCATGGCGAGGTGTGGGTGGTCTGCCGAATTTATTACCATTTAGTGTTGGAGATGATCCCTGAAATCTACATCAGCTACAGCGGTAGAGTCTTCATATCTTCTGCATCAGCAGAGGTTGCACCTTCTTATAAGGTGCCCCCCTCCTCATAGCTCAGGCGCACCCTCCACTAGTCCCTGCTGCATCTTCACTGGCCAATGTATTTGCTAATGTTGGGATAGATACCAAGAAAGAGTTAACTGCACAAATTGCCTCCAGTCTGATATACTTGCACCTTGCACTAAAGGTGTTGACAGGAGACTAATGGAGATTGCACCTTCCTAGTGTCCCTGACATTCAGCAGGGTCAGACCCGCACCAGTCCGACCTATCCGAGGAATATGCTAATAGTCTTTTATCCTCAGTGCAGAGAAATAACTAACCAGGCCTGTAATAAAAGAAAGCGGATCTGCTCTAACGCTGCAACATCTTCCCAGATAAATCAGACACGGCCGCGGCATTTCCAAGAATGAAGAAGAAAATGAACTGTATAGAACATTATGTGGCGATTTCTGCCTAAGTAAATGACCTGGTCCTGCTTATGTGTAAATGATAGTATGCATTACGGATGTCTAGGGATAAATCTAACACCGTCTTATAGGAAGAGGCTCTCCAAGATGGGAGAGAAGACGGAATAGCTGTAGGTGGAATATGAATGGAAAGAGTCTTCAGCTGTCAAAATGAAGAGACAAATATTGAGTGGCAGCCGAGACAGGACATTACTATAATGAGCCGATAAAGAATGCATGATGTTCTATTAGTGGGAGCCAAGTCCTTCAATATAGGCTTAGATGGTACAGAGCGAACTGCACACACCGACAAGGCTTCTATCTTTGGGCAGCTCATCTTATTATATACAGTATATGTATCCAAGCAAATAATATGCATCGTTTTGTTACAATAATATGCATTGTCTTGTTACAATAATATTCATCGTCTTGTTACAATAATATGCATCGTCTTGTTACAATAATATTCATCGTCTTGTTACAATAATATTCATCATCTTGTTACAATAATATGCATCGTCTTGTTACAATAATATGCATCGTCTTGTTACAATAATATGCATCGTCTTGTTACAATAATATGCATCGTCTTGTTACAAGCTGTCAAGGAGAATGATACATTATGGTGCAAATGAACTGTTAGTTCTTGAAGTTGATATGTGGCCATTCATGTAGATCTGAGCGACTGTGACCAGGACCACATTGTGATGGCTCCAAAAAGAACAGTTCTTGTAAGGAAAGGGGATGGGTGAGAAGTTTTCCTGGATGTGGTGGATAAATTGGTTTTCCCATGTAAGAAATTTATTGCATATGCACAGGATGACTTATAGATTCGGGTCTCACTTCTGGGTCTCGCAGATGAACCCGCTCCCTCCCTCCATCTATGACCATGAAGATGAAACCCAGACTGGTAGGGCTTTATGGAAACAGCAGAGTTCCATAGAAGTGAATTGGAGTTACGGAAACAGTGTAGCTGAAAGTGTTTCTGCAAAGCCCAACCATCGAGGACAGTCTGGATTTCGTTGTCTGCAAGGCAGTGATCAGGGGACAGAACCTCAAGTATTCAATTTAAAGATAGGTGCAGGTCCCGGAGGGGGACCATGAGAAATCCCCTTTAGTATCTACCAAAATTTCCCCAAGGAAGGACAACCAATGGAAGCGCAAAATATCATGGCTGTCCAAAGCTTATTGCCGCATTTGTAGAGTGAAGCCCATCTGAAGGAGACAGTAATAGCCCCAAGTAGCGCTGGGCATGAGATCCCTCCCCAGGGTACAGACTTGCACTTTGATGGTGTTAGTTTGATTTTACTGGGACCAATATTTTCTGCTTCTCCATGGTGTTGGCGGTGTTACATCAGATATTTATATAGTTTTCCCCATATTATTGTCTGCACTGTGCACTTTATATCCATCTTCTATGTATCACTATGTGGTAGACAATGTTATTATGCCCATCAGAAGAAAACAATGTCTGTGAGAATAGAAAGGAATCAGGAGAACTGTCGCAAGCCCTGGCGGCAACAAAACAAAGGTGCAATACAGCAGTGGGTATGATAACAAACAGTGCTGCTCTAAAGTGCTGCTCTATGGTGCTGCTCTATGGTGCTGCTCTATGGTGCTAGTCTATAGTGCTGCTCTATGGTGCTACTCTATAGTGCTGCTCTAAAGTGCTGCTCTATGGTGCTGCTCTATGGTGCTAGTCTATAGTGCTGCTCTATGGTCCTGCTCTATGGTGCTAGTCTATAGTGCTGCTCTATGGTGCTGCTCTATGGTGCTAGTCTATAGTGCTGCTCTATGGTGCTGCTCTATGGTGCTAGTCTATAGTGCTGCTCTATGGTGCTGCTCTATAGTGCTGCTCTAAAGTGCTGCTCTATGGTGCTGCTCTATGGTGCTGCTCTATGGTGCTAGTCTATAGTGCTGCTCTATGGTGCTAGTCTATAGTGCTGCTCTATGGTGCTGCTCTATGGTGCTAGTCTATAGTGCTGCTCTATGGTGCTGCTCTATAGTGCTGCTCTAAAGTGCTGCTCTAAAGTGCTGCTCTATGGTGCTGCTCTATGGTGCTGCTCTATGGTGCTAGTCTATAGTGCTGCTCTATGGTGCTGCTCTATGGTGCTAGTCTATAGTGCTGCTCTATGGTGCTGCTCTATGGTGCTAGTCTATAGTGCTGCTCTATGGTGCTGCTCTATGGTGCTGCTCTATGGTGCTGCTCTAAAGTGCTGCTCTATGGTGCTGCTCTATGGTGCTGCTCTATGGTGCTAGTCTATAGTGCTGCTCTATGGTGCTGCTCTATGGTGCTAGTCTATAGTGCTGCTCTATGGTGCTGCTCTATAGTGCTGCTCTAAAGTGCTGCTCTATGGTGCTGCTCTATGGTGCTAGTCTATAGTGCTGCTCTATGGTGCTGCTCTATGGTGCTAGTCTATAGTGCTGCTCTATGGTGCTGCTCTATGGTGCTAGTCTATAGTGCTGCTCTATGGTGCTGCTCTATGGTGCTAGTCTATAGTGCTGCTCTATGGTGCTGCTCTATGGTGCTAGTCTATAGTGCTGCTCTATGGTGCTACTCTATGGTGCTACTCTATGGTGCTGCTCTATGGTGCTGCTCTATGGTGCTAGTCTATAGTGCTGCTCTATGGTGCTAGTCTATAGTGCTGCTCTATGGTGCTAGTCTATAGTGCTGCTCTATGGTGCTAGTCTATAGTGCTGCTCTATGGTGCTGCTCTATGGTGCTAGTCTATAGTGCTGCTCTATGGTGCTGCTCTATGGTGCTGCTCTATGGTGCTAGTCTATAGTGCTGCTCTATGGTGCTAGTCTATAGTGCTGCTCTATGGTGCTGCTCTATGGTGCTGCTCTATGGTGCTGCTCTATAGTGCTGCTCTATGGTGGTTTCACTGGACGAGCTCGCAGATACATTTCATATGTTCTATCATTTTTATAAGCTCAGGAAACACCTTTAACCCACTTTTTCCCGACTCCCCTGCCTTCAGTTCTGTCTGTGATCTTCATGCGCTGTCACGGTTTCTTCATCTGCCTCCTGCAAGTCACGTCAGGATAAAGTCACTCTATAGCGGTCTGTCTCAAAACCAACACCCCCATCTTCCTAGTTCTTTGTATCCAGCTGAGAAAGAAATGAAAGAAGGGAAAGATTCCAGCAATGGATTTTATTGTAGGAAATGTTACAATGTTAAACATTCCATATCTCATTCTGGATCACAATGTTACAATGTTAAACATTCCATATCTCATTCTGGATCACAGTGTTACAATGTTAAACATCCTATATCTCATTCTGGATCACGGTCTTACATTTTACTTAAACATTATGTTTTTGTTCCCCTCTAGAGAGTCGTTCAGGCGAAAACAGCGGCAGCAAATCTCAACGATACCTATGAAAGTATCAATGAATTTGGCCCAATGGAATTGATCAACAGGGATATGGAAATGACTCCCTATGGGATGTTACGCAAGTCCGTCTCTACCGATTCCCTCAGCTCCATCTCCTCCATCGGAAATAACTTTGGCTCCGACTTTACTGTGGGACAGATTGAAGTCACGATGGATTACGATGTCCATTCCAACACATTGCATGTCTCCTTAATCCAAGGGAAGGATCTGCTGGAGAAGAAGGAAGATGGCAACTTTGAGTCTTGCTTTGTGCACATTAGTCTCCTCCCAGATGAACAGATTGTGGGAATTTCTAGAGTAAGTAGTTGCAGAATATGTAATGTACATACTGTATATATATACGTGGTGCTGTAGCCTATAACGTCACGATAGATAGAGCCTATGAGTCTTCCCCGACAGGTATTCTCTGGGGTAAGGAGGATCTCGCATGTTGTGTTTCCACACCTGAGCCTTGTGAAAAGATAAGATGAGATAAGCAAGGTTGTCTAGCAGCAGCTTAAGCCTTTCTCCAGACTGAAAACATGTGTATCCTCAGCCGAGCCAAGTGTGCATGTGCATGGAGGAGTCAGGGGAATGGCTGCACCAATGTCTAATAGGTATTAATGCAGTATATGCACCATAAAACTACATAGAGTGGTTGTTTGAAATAAGAAAACTTGCTCTAGTGCCAACTTCTGGAAGGTTGCTCCCTATAGATATCTATATTTGCATAATCCTTTCCCAGAATTCCTAGTAGAGCCTGCACGGTCTGTTAGACTCTATCACTGCAAGGTGACGTCTCCTTAAGGAGCCAGAATACCCTTCTGAATGGCTAAAAACTGAGCAAATAACAGCATAACTGAATGGGGTTAAACTTCAGTATCCAACATAGCCCGTGTGTAGTGTATGGTGCATTGGTAGCAGCGCTCACCCCAATGCCATGGCCTCTTCAGCCTGCTGACCTATGAGGGTCCCAGGTATCCAATGGGTCATCAATATATCAATACACCTATTTGAGCACACCACTCCTTAATGCCTGGTTTTCCAGCATTGGAGAAATTTTTATAGATCCGGCGGTAAACCGGGCTCTGAATGGGCACTTTACCACTTGTTTAGTGTTTTTCTCACGTTTGTTTACACTCTGTCACCCTTTTTGTGTGTCTGACGAAGGGATGCTGTACCCTTTTGGGACGCTTCCTGACGATGTCTGGGGATGAGGCCTGTAATGGGTCTCTCCCCTCTGTCAGCTGACCTGTCCTGGGGAACCGGGGCAGGCGCAGACTTCTTTGCCTGAGCCAAGGAGTATCTCTGGTGGTGGCAGCCCGGAGAGAAACTTGGCGACTGGTTATCCTGAGTACCCCTGGTGGTGGCAGCCCGGGGGGAAACCGGATGTTGGTAGGGCCATCCTGCTCCGGCAGATGGTCCTTTCGGATACTCGACCTCACTCGGTCACCTTTTGGTCCTTGTGGGGAAGAGTTTAGTCAGGAACCTCTCTCCCCTTTAGGGGAAGGGTGCGTTTTTTTGACAAGCATCCTGGGCACGTTTTTTTTAGTGTGGCACCCACACTTTTTTCGTGCACTTGGTGTTTTTTGATTGGCACATGCGGAGACCTTCGATAAAAAAAAAAAAAAAGGGTCATCAATATGTAAGTCCCTAAAAAACCCTTAAGGCCCAGGGCCCCACATTGTGAAAATTCAGTATGCTATAGACTCTAGGACCGTCCCTGCCTGCAGTCGGTGATTTATAGGGCGACATCTTCTATTTGGTCTTTGCATCTCCTTCGGACCAGTCTATTCCACGTCCCTGAGACTTGAGCTCTCCATTCATTACATGACTCTCTTCGCACTCCCACCTTCTTCCATGTTAAAAGACATTGCAGTGGAGTAATCTAGAAAGCCAGTGAATCGTATAGACAAGCAGCGAAGGCAGGCGCCCGTCCTTGGGGGATACTGCTTGCCAGGCTCCAGCCTCCCCGTGCTACGCTGCGTGGGTGTCTGTGCTACAACTTTAATATGCTAGATACTCATTAAAATATGACAGCGGAAAATCTTGTCCAGCTCCGTCTCTGCTGCAGGATTTTCTCTAAGACTCTTCATTATAATAAATACAACCGTACAAGAGACTACAAAACAAGTCTGGCAGGCGATGGCGGCCAATCCTTAACCCCTTCCTGCCAGTCTACTGACTGCAGAAGATCAGAAACCAAAAATATCCTTTGACCCCCTTTAATGTTAGGATTGTACAAGATGCAGAAGTCTACAAAGCCTTGAAGTCTAAAATAAAGACGAGCATCTCCTGCTGTGCACATAATGTCTGCATAGACTTCATTAGGCTTTCATGCTTTGCTTGTTCTGTGCTTTGGTCCCGGGCGCTCGGTAATTCGCAGCATTTCAGCCTCTGCTTTCTTCCCTTCTAGCACTTTCCGGATTCATTTGCTATGTTCTTCTATAGATCTAAGTGTAGCATCCAGATAGCAAGTGAAGACACAATGCATTGTCAGGGGTGTGACATGGACACGGTGCCCAGACCTATCTGTATCTGACCCCGCTCACTCCATAGGGATGTGCAGGGCTGGTGAGGGTGGTTGTAGTTATTCCTCTGGGGCACTCCCTGTACGGCGTCTACTGGCTGATTGTTTCCACCAATTCATGTTCTTATCATCTGTTAATGGTTGCTTTTACCGCAATTGGAATTTTCTCTCTCGCCCCCACCATTCCTGAGCAACAAGCGTCATTAGCTTTGGTGCCTGATGTGCTATTTCAGCTCTGTAATGTCAGGTGGGCGGTGTCAGACAGGGGAGCGTGTCAGAGCTCAGAATCACACCCCCCTTGTCTGCTCCTGCCTGACCCCGCCCTCCTGACAGTACAGAGCCAATCAGACACCAAAGCTAACAGCATTGATTGCTCAGGGATGGTGGGGGCTAGAGAAAAAAATTCTACTACCTTGGATAGACCATCAGTATGCACTTCCCATAGGTCTCAGATACGTCACTAACTATACGCTGTCCAATTAGGGTTGGTGATATGTGAACAACCAAAATTCTGCTCCGTGGTGTGGCGTATGAACAGGGGGCGGAGCTTGTAAAAAAGGTAACGAACCATCATTCTGATTTAGGACATAATTGCCCATTCCTAGTTACTGGTGACCCATAACTTAGAAGGACCTCCGCAACGCTGGGTGCAATCAGATATGGGATGTCCGTGGTCTGCGCCCGGTCAAAGCTCTTACTATCTTGTTGTGATATTATATTGAATTGGTTCCATGAATAATTTGACCCCGTCATGGTGGACACATCCACGTACCAACACTCCCGACCTCTTCTCGCTCTTCTATATGTTACTGGGTCTTTGTAGCCGGTGGATTTTACATTAATTAATGGAGAATAAGCCCCCGAGCGCCGCAGAAGCGTTTCAATATGTTTCAGATATGTCAGATACTTTATATTAAAATAGAATCTGATCTTATCATGTGTTTTGTGAGACTCCGCAGAGCCCGGGCGAGTGACAGCCGTACCAAGGCTAGTGAAGAATACAGATCATTACAGTCTGTAGGAGAGCCAATGGTTACATCTCTATTACTAATGGACGCAACGCCGGTGACATCGCCATCCATTATTCAGCTCTTTCTAATCCATTTTCCTGTCCATAATGATGGAGAAATCTACTTACCTGCCCCGGATCCATTTTTCCTAAATTATCCCCAATGATGATGTCTATTCTGGTGCCGACAATGACTGAAGACGGCCGTAGCTGAAACGCGCAGAATATATTGATATATCCATCCTTACTTTTCATGCCTATGATCAAGACATACAAGCAAAATTCTTAACAGGTTGCAGTTCACGTCACAACCACTGGATGGCCCCACAGAGACACACAGAGCATGAGCAGCTTCCTGCGAAATCATGTTTTTCATCAAAGCTGGTTATCACATGTCAGTCATACAGTGAGCCAAGAGGGAAGGTAACAAAGAAGACATCTCTATATTAGGACAGGCCCAACCTAAGTCATTGGGAGCGGTATAATAAAGCATGCAGAGGAGTCTGGCTAAAATACCTTCCAAACCAATTATTTTGGTCTCCTGATCCGGATGACCACCCAATGTCTACAATAATCCAGGCTGATACATCTAAGGTAGTCACTGTCTCCACCATCTCTATTACTGCTATAGACTTCTGTATCCTGATCCCAATGACCACCCAATGTCTACAATAATCCAGGCTGATACATCTAAGGTAGTCACTGTCTCCACTATCTCTATTACTGCTATAGACTTCTGTATCCTGATCCCAATGACCACCCAATGTCTACAATAATCCAGGCTGATACATCTAAGGTAGTCACTGTCTCCACCATCTCTATTACTGCTATAGACTTCTGTATCCTGATCCCAATGACCACCCAATGTCTACAATAATCCAGGCTGATACATCTAAGGTAGTCACTGTCTCCACTATCTCTATTACTGCTATAGACTTCTGTATCCTGATCCCAATGACCACCCAATGTCTACAATAATCCAGGCTGATACATCTAAGGTAGTCACTGTCTCCACCATCTCTATTACTGCTATAGACTTCTGTATCCTGATCCCAATGACCACCCAATGTCTACAATAATCCAGGCTGATACATCTAAGGTAGTCATTGTCTCCACTATCTCTATTACTGCTATAGACTTTTGTATCCTGATCCCAATGACCACCCAATGTCTACAATAATCCAGGCTGATACATCTAAGGTAGTCACTGTCTCCACCATCTCTATTACTGCTATAGACTTCTGTATCCTGATCCCAATGACCACCCAATGTCTACAATAATCCAGGCTGATAGATCTAAGGTAGCCACTGTCTCCACCATCTCTATTACTGCTATAGACTTTGGTCTCCTGATCCCAATGACCACCCAATGTCTACAACAATCCAGGCTGATACATCTAAGGTAGTCACTGACTCCGCCATCTCTATTACTGCTATAGACTTTGGTCTCCTGATCCCGAAGTCCTGCCAAAGTTTACACATATCCAGGCCGATCTAAGGTAGTCACTGTCTCCGCCATCTCTATTACTGCTATAGACTTCTGTATCCTGATCCCAATGACCACCCAATGTCTACAATAATCCAGGCTGATACATCTAAGGTAGTCATTGTCTCCGCCATCTCTACTACTGCTGTAGACTTTGGTCTCCTGATCCTGAAGACCTGCCAAAGTTTACACATATCCAGTCCGATCTAAGGTAGTCACTGTCTCTATTACTGCTGTAGATTTGGGTCTTCTGATCCCACCCAATGTCTCCATGTAACCCAAGTCCAGACTTTATAATAACATAATCCATTGAATCTCGTCTTCCTGTCACTTCCATGGACTTTGCCTTACACGGATATGTCTTGAGTCATCCCATTTGATATTATTGACATGTGTACAATATGGCGCAGCAGATGATACAGCCCTGAAGCCTGTCCATATCCATCCCTATTGTCCATATACACTCGGGGTCCTCTTACTATGTTGCGCCTCTAGCTGGGATTACCGCGGTTGGAGTTAGCGATCATTGTTCATTACAAGCTTAGTCGGATCAATACAGTAAATGGACGGGCGGCTGATGTAGCATTGTTGTATAAAACGTTGTGTCTCGGGGGGGATTAATTAAACTGACCTTGTGTTCTGCAGATTGGAACAATTAGTGGGATGAATTTACTACTACAGCTTAAAGGGAAGCTCCGAGCAGAACCCTGGCATTATATCCGGGTGTCCGCCAGGCTGTGCGGGTGCTGGTCCCATTGGCGAGATCTAGATTATGGGCAGATGAGCTCTCCTCCAAAAGGAAGAACATTGTCTGATCCCACCAAGTATAAAGGGATATACCAGAATAGATCATGAATATTTAAGTCCTGGGAACCCCTTTAAAGGTTGTTCCCATCTTCAGGACTAGATGGAAACTTGTAGCTTAATCTTAAAGCCCAATCCTTTGCTTTATCCTTGCCCTGTTTGCCAGATACCACTCATTCTACCTCCTCTTGGGTAGATTTCAGACCACCTCTGCTATCTAGACGCAGTGGCCGGGTTGGTGTCATCAGTCCCTATTTCCATTCACAGGGATTGACAGCTATTGGAGCCTCCTGTCAGATCATCAAGGCACAAAAAGGGCAAGAACATCACTGGCCTACAAACCCAAACACAATCATGTATATGTTAGCCTTGGGTGCACTGACCTGGAGAGTCTAAGCCCACCATGCAAAACCTGGAACTGGAGGGGAGAGGAGACAAGAGAACAGGTGAAACCCTGAGATGGGAAAAATCGACTTGGAGCTGGACACCCCCTTTAACTGTGAACTGAAAAATAATACAAGACTCAATCTCTGTTCACTGCTGTCTTCTGGTTTCCGTTACAAAGTGAAATTGTAGTGAAGTCCCAGATCTTATGTCGGGGTATCCCACTGACTTACAATAGGATTCTTCAGGTCCCGCCAAGATACCTGTCTGTTAAGAGGAAAAATAGCAATGCAGCGCAGTGTGTGCCATCATATATAAAGAAGGATTCTGTAACAGAGGATTAGTTGGGTTAAGATGGTCGATGTGTGCAAAATATATACACAGAGGGAGAATTACTGCTCATAATGATTGCATATGGCAACTATGATACTGAATGGGAATGGGATCATTGATACTGTCCCTATATGTTCATCCCCTATATAGAAAGGGCCTTAGCTGTGCCTACAATGGTGTTTAAATGAATATACTTCGCTGTGTATGTCAGTCTTTACTGCAGTTCTGGCATGCTATTCATTAATGAGGAAGATTAGGATGAGCAAAAAAGTGTCATTTACAATCGGATTCAGTCTCTAGACTTGTAAATAGACATAAAAATAAGGATGTGACTATTAACTATAAGCAATGCTGCACCGATGGTGACCTATCGAAGAGCCTGACTGTCCTTGCACAGGGCACCCTGGGGTCTGTATTCCTCCCATGCAATCTAAGACACTCAGATGGAATAACCCTCCTACGGGGGGCGCTCTTCTCATGTGTCCCTGTTTGCTATTGCCCCTATGTCCCATATAGCTCATCCCTCGCTGCACAGGGAGCGGCTCTCGGAGGTTTCCAGTCTTGCCCTCATTATATACAGTCCTATGAAAAAGTTTGGGCACCCCTATTAATCTTAATCATTTTTAGTTCTAAATATTTTGGTGTTTGCAGCAGCCATTTCAGTTTGATATATCTAATAACTGATGGACACAGTAATATTTCAGGATTGAAATGAGGGTTATTGTACTAACAGAAAATGCGCAATATGCATTAAACCAAAATTTGACCGGTGCAAAAATATGGGCACCTCAACAGAAAAGTGACATTAATATTTAGTAGATCCTCGTTTTGCAAAGATAACAGCCTCTAGTCGCTTCCTGTAGCTTTTAATCAGTTCCTGGATCCTGGATAAAGGTATTTTGGACAAACAATTCAAGTTCAGGTAAGTTTGATGGTCGCCAAGCATGGACAGCCCGCTCTCAAATGATCTGAAAACAAAGATTGTTCAACATAGTTGTTCAGGGGAAGGATACAAAACGTTGTCTCAGAGATTTAACCTGTCAGTTTCCACTGTGAGGAACATAGTAAGGAAATGGAAGAGCACAGGGACAGTTCTTGTTAAGCCCAGAAGTGGCAGGCCAAGAAAAATATCAGAAAGGCAGAGAAGAAGAATGGTGAGAAGAGTCAAGGACAATCCACAGACCACCTCCAAAGAGCTGCAGCATCATCTTGCTGCAGATGGTGTCACTGTGCATCGGTCAACTATACAGCGCACTTTGCACAAATAGAAGCTGTATGGGAGAGTGATGAGAAAGAAGCCGTTTCTGCACGTACGCCACAAATAGAGTTGCCTGAGGTATGAAAAAGCACATTTGGACAAGGCAGCTTCATTTTGGAAACAAAAATTGAGTTGTTTGGTTATAAAAAAAGGCGTTATGCATGGCGTCCAAAAAGAAACAGCATTCCAAGAAAAACACATGCTACCCACTGTAAAATTTGGTGGAGGTTCCATCATGCTTTGGGGCTGTGTGGCCAATGCCGGCATCGGGAATCTTGTTAAAGTTGAGAGTCGCATGGATTCCACTCAGTATCAGCAGATTCTTGAGAATAATGTTCAAGAGTGACGAAGTTGAAGTTACGCCGGGGATGGATATTTCAGCAAGACAATGATCCAAAACACCGCTCCAAATCCTCAGGCATTCATGCAGAGGAACAATTACAATGTCCTGGAATGGCCATCCCAGTCCCCAGACCTGAATATCATTGAACATCTGTGGGATGATTGGAAGCGGGCTGTCCATGCTCGGCGACCATCTAACTTAACTGAACGCGAATTGTTTGTCCAAAATACCTTTATCCAGGATCCAGGAACTGATTAAAAGCTACAGGAAGCGACTAGAGGCTGTTATCTTTGCAAAAGGAGGATCTACTAAATATTAATGTCACTTTTCTGTTCAGGTGCCCATACTTTTGCACCGGTCAAATTTTGGTTTAATGCATATTGCGCATTTTCTGTTAGTACAATAAACCTCATTTCAATCCTGAAATATTACTGTGTCCATCAGTTATTAGATATATCAAACTGAAATGGCTGCTGCAAATACCAAAATATTTAGAACTAAAAATGATTAAGATTAATAGGGGTGCCCAAACTTTTTCATAGGACTGTATAACCTCATTCCTCCTCTGTATTCCCTCTACAACATTCTCTGCTCTCAAAAAGTAAGCGAGAGCCGCAGAGATTTAACCAGCGGGCAGCCGGATAGATAAAACCCGGCAACATATGACAGATAATCCCCCATCTCGGCAGGAAATCCCAGTTGCATCAATTTGTTCCTTTTGGAAATGTTCATTGCTTGACTGAGTTTTGCTGCATCAGATGCTGATCTCTAACAAATACAGCAGAGACTACAGAGGCGGGGGAGGGCAGAGAAATACCGAGCGACCGCTGCCGTGTAGACTCTAAGGCTAAGGCCCCCCCGTAGCGAGCCTAAGAGCGCTGCGGAAAACACCACGCTGCAAATGCTTGGCTTCTATTTCTGCAGCGTTTTTCACAGACAGATTGCAGAGTTTTCCTCTGCGCACTTTCTACGTTTCCGTAGGTATCATTGGCGCGCTGCGATTTTTTTAAAAAAATCAGGGGCCTTTTTGAAATTGCAGCTTTTTCACTGTATATTTTTTCTGCAAGGTGTAGATGGGATTCGCCAGATTCTACCCACTTTGCAGGAATTGTAAAACACAGAATTCTCATAAAATGGAGGCCCCGGCCTTAAAGGGAGTCTACGCCATCAAAATCACTTATGCACCCCTTATACGCAGGCGCAGGGCCGGATAGTGAGATAGTTGTGTCATAGTCAGATGCGCATCAAAACAAGTTGCCGAAAAGTCGCATCAAATTTAATCCGTTGTGTATGCGATCACTTCTATTAAGCAGCGCTCGCTAACAATACCAGTATTACAGTATCTGGTGCCCTACTTTATAGTTACAGTATCTGGTGCCCTACTTGATAGTTACAGTATCTGGCGCCGTACTTGATAGTTACAGTATCTGGCGCCGTACTTGATAGTTACAGTATCTGGTGCCGTACTTGATAGTTACAGTATCTGGTGCCCTACTTGATAGTTACAGTATCTGGTGCCGTACTTGATAGTTACAGTATCTGGTGCCGTACTTGATAGTTACAGTATCTGGTGCCCTACTTGATAGTTACAGTATCTGGCGCCGTACTTGATAGTTACAGTATCTGGCGCCGTACTTGATAGTTACAGTATCTGGTGTCCTACTTGATAGTTACAGTATCTGGTGTCCTACTTGATAGTTACAGTATCTGGTGCCGTACTTGATAGTTACAGTATCTGGCGCCGTACTTGATAGTTACAGTATCTGGTGCCCTACTTGATAGTTACAGTATCTGGTGCCCTACTTGATAGTTACAGTATCTGGCGCCGTACTTGATAGTTACAGTATCTGGTGCCGTACTTGATAGTTACAGTATCTGGTGTCCTACTTGATAGTTACAGTATCTGGCGCCATACTTGATAGTTACAGTATCTGGCGCCGTACTTGATAGTTACAGTATCTGGTGCCGTACTTTATAGTTACAGTATCTGGCGCCGTACTTGATAGTTACAGTATCTGGTGCCGTACTTTATAGTTACAGTATCTGGCGCCGTGCTTGATAGTTACAGTATCTGGTGCCGTACTTGATAGTTACAGTATCTGGTGCCGTACTTGATAGTTACAGTATCTGGTGTCCTACTTGATAGTTACAGTATCTGGCGCCGTACTTGATAGTTACAGTATCTGGTGCCGTACTTGATAGTTACAGTATCTGGTGCCGTACTTGATAGTTACAGTATCTGGTGCCGTACTTGATAGTTACAGTATCTGGTGTCCCACTTGATAGTTACAGTATCTGGCGCCGTACTTGATAGTTACAGTATCTTGTGTCCTACTTCTTCGTCTTTCTTGATTCCCAGCCCCCTCTTTATGGCATGGCCACAGTTTCTCTGAGCTTTAGTCTTAGGCACCCTCCATACTCTGATCAGTTGGTCCACCCATGGGCAGTGGAGAGTATCTCAGACTATGACAATCCAGTGTACGTGGAGTAGTCTGAGACATTCGTGGCAATTTTGCACTAAGCTCTGCAAAAATCTTCTCACCAGGGATTGTCACTGAGTTTTGTGAACTTTTATTGTGACCCCAAGAGTTTGCACTCTCATACACAAGGCTCTCCATAATGCCGCACCTCCCTATATTTCCTCCCTCATCTCTATCTACCGCCCAACCCCCGCTCTCCGCTCACTCAATGACCTAACACTTCCATCCCCTATTATCAGAACCTCCCCTGCTCATATACAAGACTTCTCCCGAGCTGCACCACTTCTCTGGAATGCTCTACCCCAGACAATTAGAGTAACTCCCAATTTCTACAGTTTCAAACGCAAACTAAAGACACATCTTATCAGAGCGGCCGATCACAATGTCTAATGTAAACCCTTCCCCCTCCTCTGTCCCCGCTCCCACATTACCCCACATGATATGATGTCATCTCAGGGTAACTTTATAGGTCCGAGCTCCATCCACATGTTACAGGACACGACTGGTGACGGCTCATAAAGTCTTATGTCTGTGTAATGACAGTCACCTCTATTACAGAAGTGTCTGACCTCTGTATAAGCAATGCCGCCCCTGCTACCTCCTGTGTCCCCCCTCTACCTCATAGATTATAAGCTCTTGCGAGCAGGGCCCTCAGTCCCATTGTGTGAAATGATTTTCTTTGTAATATATCTTTGTGTCTGTATTTGAACCCTACAAATTGTACAGCGCTGCGGAATATGTTGGCGCTATAGAAATACCATTTATTATTATTATTATATTATTTGCACCACTATAGTAAGCCAGTAACTTGTTGATCAGTTGGGGGCACCTCCGATTCTGACAATGGGGTTCACTTGCTATGGATAGGTCAGAACTTGCTTGGTGGTGCCACCCCTTAGCCCCTCATTGTGTGCTGGGGAATTTCTTGCTCTATCAGTTTAGTGGTCGGATCTCTATTTTCTGGTTTCTCTGATGTCTCCTTGGCTTTTTGTATGCCAGTCCACCCGCAGCTTCTTCTGAAGTCTTCTGAGCTCACATCTCCCCGTAGCATCTGCTGCTTCAGTCTCCTATGAGACCTTACTAGGTTAATTCTTGTATTTTTCGCTCCAGGCTTAGGACATTAGTCTAATGAAAAAGAAAACCCCCAAGTCTCGTCTTTTGTCACGTCCTCTGTGTGTTTCCAAACATGGCAGCCTATTGTGAATATCCCAAGGAGATTCTCTATGTTTATTCCCGCAGACTTTCTATCAGGTTTGTCCCTAGAACATATGCATATCGTTTTTGTTTTGACAGATACAGAGAAATGCATATTCAGTTTTATTTGATGAGAAGTTTTCCATTCCCCTCGATCCGCTGGCGCTGGAAGAAAACAGCCTGAGGTTTTCTATTTTTGCAATAGACGGGGATGAAAGGAACGTCAGCACGGGAGTAGCGGAGCTGAAGTTGTCGGACCTGGACCTGAGTGTGAGGCCGTTTAATACGTGGATATACCTTCAGGACGTCAATAAGGTCGGTTCACTTCTCTGCCTTTACTAGTAACAAAGGAAATGGAACAATAAGTCAATTTAATCTAAATAAGTCATGAGCGGAGATTTAGGTGCATGACTGAAGATCTCTTCACTGTCGGCTGCTTATACTAACAGGAGTCTGGAGTAGTCTGAGCACCACCTCCTGTCTCATCATTGGTTCAAGCTACTGCTGTGACCACACCCATTATAGATTTACCAGTTCTGATTGGCTGCTCCAGATAAGTCCATAGGAACATACTAGTAACAAATTAGTCAATATGATCCAAATAAGTCATAAGCGGAGATTTAGGTGCATGACTGAAGATCTCTTCACTGTCGGCTGCCTATACTAACAGGAGTCTGGAGTAGTCTGAGCACCACCTCCTGTATCATCATTGGTTCAGGTTACTGCTGTGACCACACCCATTATAGATTTACCAGTTCTGATTGGCTACTCCAGATATGCCCATGAGGAACTGAGAAACTCATGTAGGCTGCAAATGCACCGATAGATTTGGTGCAGCTTTTTGCAGGGATTGGGTGGAGTCAGAGTCAGGAAAAGGTTTAAAAAATCTGAATTATTTTACATTATCTTACTGATTGTACAATTAATTAGTTGCATAACAGATCACTTTGATTTACACGGCAGCCAGGTCGCACTTTGACACTAGACAGATCTGTCCACTACGTCACTCACCTACAACATCCTATTAGAGGTTTAGAGATTTGGGGGTGACAGACTCACGTCAAACTATTATAAGATTTGCAATAAGTTGCAAAAACGAAGTCTCCGCAGCTTTTTGGGATGTACTTGGACTTTGCTGTGGAAGATCTTCAAGATCTCCAGTAAGAACAAGAAGTTGGCCCTTGTCCTAAAGCTCTTTGTGGATCTGCTGTATATTGGCAGGCACAAGATGATAATGATGTAAACCTCTGTTCTGTGAACCACAATGTTGTCTTGTAGGCCGCAGATGCTGTCGGAGAAATCCTGCTGTCTCTGAGTTACCTGCCGACAGCGGAACGTCTGACAGTGGTCGTGGTCAAAGGAAAGAACCTGCTGTGGACGGAAGGAAAGACCACGGCAGGTAAGAGCATGGAGACCCTGTAACACTTCACTCCCTTCTCACCACTTAGTGTTCCGGTACTTTCTAGACGTTGTATCGCCCAGTGATTCCTTAGAGACAGAACGATGCCGGTGCTCCTATGAGTTGCACCACGGAAGAAGTTGTTTGCTTTTCTGTAGACTGATCGTCTGATGTCAGCCGGTGCCCAGGCTCCCCGAAGAGGGAAATGGCTTTGGGTTTAGGGGCCCATTACTGAGGGGAGGAGACAGGTCTGGCTGATGGAGAGATGGCTCATTGATGGACGATAACTAATAGTAGGAATCATCTAACAAGGCCAAGCCAGTGAGCCATAGGGAGAGATTGTGGGGAAAGGAAAACGCTGCAGCCAACAGGATGCCAATCAGTTTGGTGAACCGGTGCATGGTAATGTGAAGGCTTGGCGAGCCGGGGCCCGGTCTGGTGGTGACTGACAGTCATCCCCTCGCTCAGCACTGCAGCCTGGAGGGGCTCATTGTTAGCCATGGTGTTGGGTGTCACATGTCTCATTTCTATGCCAGTAGAAGACTCCAGGTGACCCACAAGGGGGTGGAGTCTTGGCAGTAGCTACATGAGGGATCAGCGCCTTGAAGGCTGTGTAAGACCTGGGATGATGCCGGCCGCACTAAGCGCCATATTGCCAGTGTTCTCTGTTCTGCTGGCCTCTATAGAGATACAGTCAGCTTCTATGGAAGCACCGACCGACCCAGCAGAATTTAGCAATTGTTACCCCACTAGGGGCACTTACTGTATCAGACCCACTACTTGGTGGCATGCTTTTCAGGTGATATTATAGCACACATTGATTGCACATGGCAGATACTGTATCATAGCCTTGGGTACACATCGTGTGCTGGCAGACACCAGTGGCCCCATGACATCAGTATAGTGCAAGAGCTAAGCACGATGACATCACAAGCTGTAGGAGGCGCCACTGGGTACCCGCTATCGACAGGGCATGGATCAGTTTTGTACACTTGTTATCCAACCCAGATTGTCTCAGACACCTTCTATAGCTGTAGGCCAAAGGTTGGATATTCCTTCCCATTCCCCTCACATGTGCACACCCGGCTGTATGTATATCTGTGCAATCCCGAGTCCCGGCTGTATGTATATCTGTGCACACCTGGCTGTATGTATATCTGTGCAATCCCGAGTCCCGGCTGTATGTATATCTGTGCACACCTGGCTGTATGTATATCTGTGCAATCCCGAGTCCCGGCTGTATATATATTGTGCACACCCAGCTGTATGTATATATGTGCACACCTGGCTGTACGTATATCTGTGCACACCTGGCTGTATGTATATCTGTGCAATCCCGAGTCCCGGCTGTATATATATTTGTGCACACCCGGCTGTATGTATATATGTGCACACCTGGCTGTATGTATATCTCTGCACACCTGGCTGTATATATATATGTGCACACCCGGCTGTATGTATATATGTGCACACCCGGCTGTATGTATACCTGTGCACACCCGGCTGTATATATACCTGTGCACACCCGGCTGTATGTATATATGTGCACACCCGGCTGTATGCATATCTGTGCACACCTCACTGTATGTATATCTGTGCACACCCGGCTGTATGTATATCTGTGCACACCCGGCTGTACGTATATCTGTGCACACCCGGCTGTACGTATATCTGTGCACACCCGGCTGTACGTATATCTGTGCACACCCGGCTGTACGTGTATATGTGCACACCCGGCTGTACGTGTATCTGTGCACACCCGGCTGTACGTGTATCTGTGCACACCCGGCTGTACGTGTATCTGTGCACACCCGGCTGTACGTATATCTGTGCACACCCGGCTGTACGTATATATGTGCACACCCGGCTGTACGTATATATGTGCACACCCGGCTGTATGTATATCTGTGCACACCCGGCTGTATGTATATCTGTGCACTCCCGGCTGTATGTATATATGTGCACACCCGGCTGTATGTATATATGTGCACACCCGGCTGTATGTATATATGTGCACACCCGGCTGTATGTATATCTGTGCACACCCGGCTGTATGTATATCTGTGCACACCCGGCTGTATGTATATATGTGCACAACTGGCTGTATGTATATCTGTGCACACCCGGCTGTATGTATATCTGTGCACACCCAGCTGTATGTATATATGTTCACACCCGGCTGTATGTATATATGTGCACACTCGGCTGTATGTATATATGTGCACACCTGGCTGTATGTATATCTGTGCACACCCGGCTGTATATATATCTGTGCAATCCCGAGTCCCGGCTGTATATATATTTGTGCACACCCGGCTGTATGTATATATGTGCACACCTGGCTGTATGTATATCTCTGCACACCTGGCTGTATATATATATGTGCACACCCGGCTGTATGTATATATGTGCACACCCGGCTGTATGTATATCTGTGCACTCCCGGCTGTATGTATATCTGTGCACTCCCGGCTGTATGTATATATGTGCACACCCGGCTGTATGTATATATGTGCACACCCGGCTGTATGTATATATGTGCACACCCGGCTGTATGTATATATGTGCACACCCGGCTGTATGTATATCTGTGCACACCCGGCTGTATGTATATCTGTGCACACTCGGCTGTATGTATATCTGTGCACACCCGGCTGTATGTATATCTGTGCACACCCGGCTGTATGTATATCTGTGCACACTCGGCTGTATGTATATCTGTGCACACCCAGCTGTATGTATATCTGTGCACACCCGGCTGTATGTATATCTGTGCACACCTGGCTGTATGTATATATGTGCACACTCGGCTGTATGTATATCCGTGCACACCCGGCTGTATGTATATCCGTGCACACCCGGCTGTATGTAAATCTGTGCACACCCGGCTGTATGTATATATGTGCACACCCGGCTGTATGTATATCTGTGCACACCCGGCTGTATGTATATCTGTGCACACCCGGCTGTATATATATTTGTGCACACCCGGCTGTATGTATATATGTGCACACCCAGCTGTATATATATATGTGCACACCTGGCTGTACGTATATGGGGAATTGGGAATGACCACAATTACAAGGGTCAGCCAAGTATTTGCTAGAACGTGGTGCTGAATCTTATGTCCATTCCACAAAAACTCAAAGGCCTTTTATTTGTGGATATGAATCTACTTAGTAAAGACGCAGAATCCGGCAAAGTATCGGCAGGCAGTAAAACGACTTGGCTGTATTTATAGTCGGACATTGTGTCTTGTTCTGAAATATTATGTGATAATAAAAGTAATGATCTGCGAGTGTTAAAGTATTGAGCAGTAATGCTGGCCGAATCCTCCTAGAAAGGTAATCTGGGGTATTCATCACCTTGCAGAAGACGTCGGGTCAGCAGATATTTCATAGTTTTGCTGGCGGCGTATGAACGTGCCGGCTCTGTAATACCAATGAGCAGGAAAGAGCTTTGTATTCCCCAGAATAACAGCGGTGTCAGGGCGCACATTCATCTTTATCCTACCGAAAGGAGAGAAAAAGCAAATATTGTTTCACGTGTTAGGACCCCGCAATGAAATAATGGACGGACGGACTGTCCTTCACATCTGGCCATGGCAGGAGAACCTCATAAGACATAGCGGGACATGGCGGCATCACCGCGACAGGGCACCAATGTCATATATGGACGGGCTTAGTGTGTCGTTCCTCCAGAGCTGCACTCATATAATAGGGGGACGTGCGGTGAGGTCCAGGACAGGTCGGTGAGAGCCCCTTGACGTCTCCCCCACACTCATCTTCAGCATTATCTGCTCTTTACTAAAGGTAAACACAAATGATGGATTTACCGAACCATTGAACAGAAGATAAAACTCCACAAATGGCTTCTAGCAGATGTTTTACTTGTCCATTTGCAGAAATTCGATCAGAGACTGTTGGTTCCCGCGCGTATCTGCTTCCTGTAGCCTCAAATATTTGCCTAAACCCTCCTCAGACCACATTAGCGGGGCCCGTTGTTTACTCTCATCCTGTTACTTTGTATCCACAGACCCATTTGTGAAAGTCTATCTGCTGCAAGATGGCAGGAAGATCAGCAAGAAGAAGACGGCCGTGAAACGAGACGACAGAAACCCCGTCTTCAATGAAGCCATGATCTTCTCCGTGCCAGCCATAGTCCTGCAGGTGAGTCCCATATAACCAGTACAATGGAGGTATATCCCATATAACCAGTACAATGGACGTATATCCCATATAACCAGTACAATGGACGTATATCCCATATAACCAGTACAATGGACGTATATCCCATATAACCAGTACAATGGACGTATATCCCATATAACCTGTACAACGGACGTATATCCCATATAACCTGTACAATGGACGTATATCCCATATAACCAGTACAATGGACGTATATCCCATATAACCTGTACAATGGACGTATATCCCATATAACCAGTACAATGGAGGTATATCCCGTATAACCAGTACAATGGACGTATATCCCGTATAACCAGTACAATGGACGTATATCCCATATAACCAGTACAATGGACGTATATCCCATATAACCAGTACAATGGACGTATATCCCATATAACCAGTACAATGGACGTATATCCCATATAACCAGTACAATGGACGTATATCCCATATAACCAGTACAATGGACGTATATCCCATATAACCTGTACAATGGACGTATATCCCATATAACCTGTACAATGGACGTATATCCCATATAACCAGTACAATGGACGTATATCCCATATAACCTGTACAATGGACGTATATCCCATATAACCAGTACAATGGAGGTATATCCCGTATAACCAGTACAATGGACGTATATCCCGTATAACCAGTACAATGGACGTATATCCCATATAACCAGTACAATGGACGTATATCCCATATAACCAGTACAATGGACGTATATCCCATATAACCAGTACAATGGACGTATATCCCATATAACCTGTACAATGGACGTATATCCCATATAACCAGTACAATGGACGTATATCCCATATAACCTGTACAATGGACGTATATCCCATATAACCTGTACAATGGACGTATATCCCATATAACCTGTACAATGGACGTATATCCCATATAACCAGTACAATGGACGTATATCCCATATAACCTGTACAATGGACGTATATCCCATATAACCAGTACAATGGACGTATATCCCATATAACCAGTACAATGGACGTATATCCCATATAACCAGTACAATGGACGTATATCCCATATAACCAGTACAATGGACGTATATCCCATATAACCAGTACAATGGACGTATATCCCATCTAACCAGTACAATGGACGTATATCCCATATAACCTGTACAATGGACGTATATCCCATATAACCAGTACAATGGACGTATATCCCATATAACCTGTACAATGGACGTATATCCCATATAACCAGTACAATGGACGTATATCCCGTATAACCAGTACAATGGACGTATATCCCGTATAACCAGTACAATGGACGTATATCCCATATAACCAGTACAATGGACGTATATCCCATATAACCTGTACAATGGACGTATATCCCATATAACCAGTACAATGGACGTATATCCCATATAACCAGTACAATGGACGTATATCCCATATAACCTGTACAATGGACGTATATCCCATATAACCTGTATACGGGGGTGGGGGGGGGGGGCATGGAGTAGAGACCTGGCTGAGAATACATTACTGGTGATTGTGTCCCTGTCCTCATATTCCCATTAGTATTCACAGCAGCGCTTTCTATCTGCCCCGGGTCTAAATTTTTGAGAATTTTTTTCTCTGATTTCATATCTAAATGGCCCAATCACATAATATTTTTGGAGGGGTAATGTGTCTCACTAGTGAGAGGCGGCCCCGGGACTTATTAGACCGGATATGCTAAGAATTCTGGGTAAGGAACATACAAGTAAGCTCCTTGCTAAGAAGAAGAACATGCTCTAGCGCCACCTTTTGGAAGGAGCTCCCTATAGATCAATGCTTTATGTCTTCTTCCAGTTCTTAGCACCTCGCTATTACTTAAGGCCCCTATCTACAGGACAGCCCAACTATGTTCTGGGTCAGGAGGGGCCCCCGACTCTCCCCAAACAGATAATGTCAATTTCAGTGTCAAATCTTTTTGGATTTGGGGTTACCTTCCACCAGAGGTCACAGTTTCAGTGTCAGCCACCATGACGCCCCCCCATACAGATACCATATAGCAGGCTGAACCTTGTAGGGTTGTCAGTGTTATATGCAATAGCAGTTGTCACCAACATGTTCCTGAGATGTAGAAATCCCAGGGCTGATGTGCTCTCAGAAGACATCTGCGGCATCTCGATCTATTGATGGCGTTTTATTCAGGTGGAAATCCTCTGTCACTACTTGTTTTCTCCGTGTCCAGACTGCGGATTGTTCTCTGATTAAGTGTTATTAGGAGAAGGAAGACATTTATAGGGCATTGAAGAACGACTTGTGCGCGAGGCCGCAGGACGCCGTATACTAAGGAGGACACTGAGCGGTTAGAACACGGAAATCCTCAAACACGACCTCTCTGCTGTACAGACGCCAGGTGGAGCTTTGGAAAACCCCTTTAAGTATATTGCCACCTTAACACATGATGGCAGGTCAGACTACGCAGGATTGGTTTGCAGTCTGTTACAATGGAGACACATTGGTCTGCACAGGAAATTTATACACAGAGGATTTTGAGTTTTAGCAACATTGTTGCATTTTAGCAATTTCAATTGTTACAAATGTTTCCTTTAAGCTTTTTGTTTTCATTGTGGAGATAACGCCTGACGCTTTGTTGTCATTGCAGGACCTGTCCTTGCGGATTACAGTGGCAGAATGCTGCGACGATGGACGGGCCGAGAATATTGGACATGTCATCATCGGTCCGTCTGTTAGTGGGATGGGGATGACTCACTGGAACCAAATGTTAGCCACACTAAGAAAGCCCGTGTCCATGTGGCATCAACTGCGGAGGAATTAAGGAGCTCGGGGGCCCCGATATGGACACGAGACCGTGGGGCCGGTAAACATATCACTATACCAACCTGTGTAGATACCGTGCATGGCACCTCCAGACTCCTCTGACTCTTGTAAGATTTCAAGCAGTTAAGTGACAACTGCTGCGCCAGGCAGTAAAGTGACAACTGCTGCACCAGGCAGTAAAGTGACAACTGCTGTGCCAGGCGGTAAAGTGACAACTGCTGTGCCAGGCGGTAAAGTGACAACTGCTGCGTCAGGCAGTAATATGACAACTGCTGCGCCAGGCGGTAGTGACAACTGCTGTGCCAGGCGGTAAAGCGACAACTGCTGCGCTCATGATTTGTTTTGTGAATTTGTTTTCCGGGGTTATTTGAGGATGGATTGTGTATAGCAAAAAAATATTACTATTGCTTTTCAGCGTTATTGCCAAACCGTGATCTGCTTTGCTGCGCAAGTGAAACTAAATCCAGCTATCGTGAGGACGGAGGGGCCTAATATTTACTGTATCTACAACACTTAGGGGTGAACTGACCGCCAATGGGCTAGCAACGGCCCCTGACCAAAGCCATAACTACATATAATGACTGAGTACTGTATGTACGGTTACTATGACACAGACACAATATTGAGAACCATATAGGGTTAAATCGATTCTTACGCTGCCCTCATAAAATATAGTCCTGATATAACCAAACGCACCTTCAGGTACAACCTAATACAGCCGTCTCTTTCCTCCTGGTGGTGCAGGAATATAAGATTTTGTGATACTCTGTCACGAGTTGTTTATCCTACTTGTGTCTGTGTGTGGCCATCTAGTGGTTGCGGTGAGTATTGCAGCCTGTTTTAGTAGCAGCTCATGATATTATATGAGCTGAGGTCAGGGAGGACACGTCTGTAATCTCTTATTGATGTCTAGTCCGGAGCGTTGACTGTCGGGGCTGTCCATGCATTTAAAGGGGAATCCAATCCAATATTGAAAACCCAGTGGGGGGGGGGGGGAGGGGTCTATGGAGGTAAAAAAACACTGTCAGGATTTATTTCATAACATATTTATAGCTTTGAAGCTCAGTTCTTTTTATATAAAGCTTCATATGTTCTGCCCTATATATGGCCGCACATAGTATTAGGACCCCCAGCCCTGCACAGTATGAGGCCTGGATAGCGAGTATGGTGAGTATAGTCAGTACTCCGAGAGCCTCCCATTGCTCCTGGCACTGGTGTGAACTATGTCTGAGCATTGTCCAGGGCAGAGAGAGGTGAGTAATGACAAGTAGTATATTCACCGCTCACTCCAGGGTCCTGCTGGTGACCAGCGATCAGTAGTGATGGGAGAGATCTCCTGATCACAGTGAGCAGTCCGGGGGGCTTTTTTGACTATAACACTGCAGCCTTATGTATACACCGCCCCCTAGTGTATACACCGCCACCCTAGTGTATACACCACCCACTTATGTATACACCGCCCCCTAGTGTATACACCGCCACCCTAGTGTATACACCACCCACTTATGTATACACCGCCCCCTTGTGTATACACCACCCCCTAGTATATATACCACCCTCTTGTGCATACACCGCCCCCTAGTGTATACACCACCCTCTTGTGCATACACCGCCCCCTAGTGTATATACCACCCCCTTGCGCATACACCGCCTCCTAGTGTATACACCACCCCCTAGTATATATACCGCCCCATTGTGCATACACCGCCCCCTAGTATATACACCGCCCCCTTGTGCATACACCACCCCCTAGTATATATACCACTCCCTTGTGTATACACCGCCCCCTAGTGCCCCTGATCCTAATGATAGGCCATCAGTATTCTAACCGCCAAAGATCCCAGTAATCACGGCCATCCCGACATCTCGCTCCCTGGGCCGCCTCCAGCGCCGTCCGTTCCCATTTTCTAGTGACATGAGACAGAACCTTCGTCTGACTAAGCACCTTTTCTAAATCTGTAATTTCTTGGCGAGGGAGTTGTCAGCGAGCCTCTGGGCTGGGCGTAATGACATGTAAATATATGGAGATGAACAAGCTCTCGTCGGCCATGTGCATGCAAAGTACGTCCTGATATTTTTCTACTGTACTGTGAGGTTAGCAGAGCGGCTACTTGTAGGCAACGCAATACTAGCAAAGACAAAAATCTCCACGCCACTCACTCAGATCAAGAGATGAAATTGTATTTTCTTAAGCGTATTTGTTACGTCTGCGAATCTTCAGAGGTGCATTGGTAAGAATGCAAATAAAGGGGTTGCCCATGAACAGCGCCACCTCTATCCACAGGCCGTGTTTGGTATTGCATATAATCCCCATTCAATTGAATTGGACTAAACTGCAATACCAGGCACTGTCCATGGTCAAGGGTGGCGCTGTATGTAATAAATAAGTCTTGTCTTTCTGATTCTGGACGACCCCTTTGATCGCCTTTGACACAACGCACACTTGTCCTCGACTAACACATTTTCCTAAAGAAGCCAACCTTTATATTTTTCACGGATTTCATGTAAGCAGTTTATATTTTTCTACAAGACTCTTCATAAATATCTGCATTTATTATACATTAGATGGGGAATATGGTCAGCCGATGTGGGAAGGGTTAATAAGATGACATCACTATGTCAGTATATACAGTGTATACGGCGCATTATCCCGTATATCCCATTTAGATGTGATGGCGGTGACCGGGTAATAGAATCTAAGAAGGAACGGATCAGAGATCTAGACATGTGGTTTGATACAAAGTGTCGGATCCCGACGTTCTCTAGAAAAACTGATACAATAATCGAGTGTTCTGCAGATTGTTGTATAATAAAGGAGTCTGCAGAACTTGTCATTTATATCCCTGCCCATCCTGGGCTTAGGAGTCCGGTGGGCGGTCCTACTCACTGACTCACTAATCCCGCCCACTGGACTCCTAAGCTCAGAACGTGCAGGTGTATACATGAATAATGTACGAGTTATATTAAATCTTTCTTCATAAAATCTTTATATGAATGTGCTCAGCTCCATCTGCTCTATAACAGGAAGCATCAGGGTCACAGGTTCCCTTTAAGGACCACCAGACAGAGCAGAAAGGGGTTCAAGCAGCTCTTTGTGGAGGACCCAACATGTCCCCACTCCCATTGGAAACATGTAATGCTTCATTTCTCCTGAGGAGGCACTGCAGGATCCGGATACAGTTTATTTTCTTGCAGCAGGATACACTGTGATCAGTTTATTGTCCTGGACCCGGCTAGATAATCGGGAAGGCCAAAGATGAGAACATATGACTAAAGGGGTATGAATTGGAATATGGCCGGGGGTGGTCGGGGCACTGAATAAAAGATCCAGGTCTAGACCAGGTTTCCATCATTTGTATCTCTCTTAGAACATTCATCAGATTAGAGGCTCCATTCAGTGTCTCAGGTGGCCCCACAGATGATGCCTGGACCAGCAGGGTACATGTGGGACCACCACCCCATACAATCTCCTTTTAACCCCATGACCACACTCCGGGAACCCTTTTTGAGTGATTGGAGGATCCAGTGTTGGGCAGGTAAAATCATGGGGTAACTCCTTTAAGGAAATGGACATTACAAAATGATCTACCAATGGGAGGAAGTTCAGTGACTACAGAGATCATCTCTCTCAATGGTATCGGTGGAGCTGGAGCTTTACATCCTACAGCTCCAACCTATGAGGGTCCACACCTGGTGTCTAAGAGGTCCTGCCGATAGGTGAGACACAGGCCACAGTGCTGGAGATACCGCCATATAATACTTTATATCATTTGTGTAGAGGGAACATTAAGAAACACTTCATTCGCCTGTTGCTACATCTTACAAATGATCTCCCCTTGGACTAATAGATTGGCGTCTACTTGAGACCATCACTCAGTGCCTTTTACATGGGTCGATGAGTTTCTGGATGAGCAATCTTTTATATTGTCCCAGATTCAGTGACGCCCTCAGTGGTCAGACTTTACAGAAACAGAGTATCTCTGAGCTATGAGAGAATGGAGAGATGGAATGGAACAGAGAGCTACAATGTTTCCATAAGTCTCATTCACTTCTGTGCTCAGAGCTACAATGTTTCCATAAGTCCCATTCACTTCTGTGGCTCAGAGCTACAATGTTTCCATAAATCCCATTCACTTCTGTGGCTCAAAGCTACAATGTTTCCATAAATCCCATTCACTTCTGTGGCTCAGAGCTACAATGTTTCCATAAATCCCATTCACTTCTGTGGCTCAAAGCTACAATGTTTCCATAAATCCCATTCACTTCTGTGGCTCAGAGCTACAATGTTTCCATAAATCCCATTCACTTCTGTGGCTCAGAGCTACAATGTTTCCATAAATCCCATTCACTTCTGTGGCTCAGTGCTACAATGTTTCCATAAATCCCATTCACTTCTGTGGCTCAGTGCTACAATGTTTCCATAAATCCCATTCACTTCTGTGGCTCAGTGCTACAATGTTTCCATAAATCCCGACCATTGAGGACTTCACTGTCAGCAAGATCACGATCAGGTAAGAGTCAGGATGAAACCTGGGGAAGTGGGGGGTTCAGTTTAGAGATAGGTGCGGGTCTTACAGGTGGGATCGGCACCCTCAGACGTTCATAGTGTATCCTGTGGATAAGCCAATGTCTACATCCTTTAGATGGGCAGAGAATCTCCTTGTGTAAAAGGTCCAGTAATTCCAAGGTTCAGTGTCCGAGACTTGCAACGGTTGTCTTGAGTCTGTTACAATCTGCCCGATGCTTCTCGTAAAGTAACCGATGTGGAAAGATTTCCTCGATAGATTTGTATTACGCCGGTTCTCTTAGTATAAGTGTAAATATCGCTCAGTTTCGTATCTGATGCCGCGTCTTCATGTCCATCTTCACCTATCTTCTGTAGGACGCCGCCGGCGTTCCGACCACCACTTTTATATAACGGCCACCTGGATATCCGTCACAGTGTTACATTTTCTATCTTCTTTATTACATCTCTATTCGCACCAATACGAAGAATTTCCCGGACGACTCCATTTTGGAACTAGATAAGAGCAATAATGATTATTGTACATAAATGTTTCGTTACGGCGCTCGTCTCCTCGTAGGGGATCTATAGACGACCGCCATCTGTTCACTCGACAGTTCTGGAACGTAACCGCAATAACGTGGAGGCGCGATGAAGATTTACTACGAGATTCTGTCACCTTCATTTTAAGGTTTTCTTCTGTAAAAATTCTCTTTGAAATTTTATGAAACTCTATTAAAAACATCAAAATGAAATGTCAGGTTGTGATTATTTTATGAGGAGAATAAAAAGAAGAGAAATGCAAAACTGCAATAAAGGAGGAGTCTAATAAAGAGCGTCGCAACGTATCAGGACACCGGCGGGGACTACAAGTCACAGGAAGACCCAAACCTGCGCTAGCGAGGAAGTTACACTAACACGGCCCTATGGTAGACAGAGGTCACACCGAGCGTAAATGCGGCAGAATTCAGGGGGGTCTGACCTTATCATGAGCTCTGGGTCATGTGATCAGATGCAATGCTCCGCCCCTCCAAGTCACTCCGCCCCGCCCCCTTTCCCATCCCATAGGTAATTATTACTTGTGCTATGGGGGCCTTCATCTCTTATGATCTATCGGCAGGATAGGCGACAAGTGTCTGATCAGTGGGGTCCGACCATTGGCATCACCATCAGCCACGATAATGGGGTTGTGAACAGAGCGGGGGTCGACCATGTGCGCTGCTCCTCCATCCAGCTCCACTGGACAGCCGGTGATGGCCGAGCTCCTCCCTTTGGCAGTCCCAGTGGCAAATACTGGGGTACATGTATACTCGACCACCACTCCTTTCAATGGGGAGACACGGGGGGTCTTAATGATTGAAGCCCACCGCTCAGACAATTATAACCTATCCTGTGAATAGGCAATAAACTTAAAGTGGACCTCTCACCACCTCTGGTCCTTTAATAGACACCACTCCACTGATTCCAGCACATTTGGGATATTTACTCTATCCCCGCCATTCCTGAGCAATCAGTTCTCTTAGTTTCAGGACTGTTATGCTCTTTACTATCTGGTGGGCGGATCCTGGACTAAATCAGAAAGAAGTGGACCGCCCACCTGACAGAAGAGAGCACAACTGTGCTGAAACTAACAGCATTGATTGCTCAGGAATGGTGGGGGCTAGAGAAAAAATGGCAACTGCACCAAAATCAATGGAGCAGGGGCTATTGAAGGTTCCTGGAGAGTTGGAGTTAGTAGTAAAAATCTAACTTACTACCTCTCTATTATCTCTTTTGACACTTCAGTTTTGTCGAGGCTCCAGCTCCGAAGTTCATCTCCCCCCCACACCCTTGTTGTTACTGCCAGTCCCGGGCCTTATACCATGGACCTAGACCTCTGTAATGTTTTGTGTATGTGTTCCCTCTATCAGTCATCTATATACCTGTTATTAGTGACATCGGGGGCCGCTATATACAATGTGTCAAAAATACAGAATATGAATTAGCTACAAATAGGAAGCGATCAGATGGGTCACATGACATGATGCAGAAACGGGGGATTGGTACGAAGCTTTTAAATGGGGGGAATATTACAGAAGTCTGTACAGGGCCCAACTCTTGACCTGTTCAGGGCCCATTTCTGGCGCCAGCTCTGACGATACAAACCAGGCTGCGTGTGCTGCATAGTAAGTGTGAGCGACTCGGGAGAACAATCCCTGGTGGACGAGACAGCCTGAAAGACAGAACAACTTCTTGACACCGCAACGCAAAACCACTGAGGAATGGTGGAGGAGCTCGGCGAATTATAAAACCTTCAAGAAGGGAAAGGAGACCTTCAAGGAATCTTAAAGACAAACTCTAGCGCACACCCCTAACATAGTCAAATTGCAGACATTAGCGAGAATTTACTGTTTTCCATGTCAGAAAACTGGCGAAAAAAAACATCCAAGTGGCGCAAATGGACCGTGCGTCAAAGAAGCGCCACTTGGATGTTTTTTTTTTAAATGTAGATTGCGAGCCCCACACAGAGCTCACAATGTACATTTTTCCCTATCAGTATGTCTTTTTTTGGAATATGGGATGGAAATCCATGCAAACACGGGGAGAACATACAAACTCCTTGCAGATGGTTTTTATGCCCTTGGCGGGATTTAAACACCAGGACTCCAGCGCTGCAGTGCTAACCACTGAGCCACCGTGTGGCCCCCATCACTTGGATGTTTTTAAGCTCTGCTCTCCACTGGCAGTTAAAGGGTTGGTCCAAAGCAACAAGAACCCACCGCGGGATCCCCACCAATCGTAATAATGGGGGTCTCACGTCCCCTTAGAACTGAACCCGTCGCTCCCACGTGTTCTGCGAATCCATCGGGAATGAAGGTCGCGGCAGCGTCCATGGATTACTCGCACTCCACTCAAACGGCAGACCTGACCCCTGTCCTTGTGCTGAGTGGGGGTCCCGGAGGGGAGCGGACACTCACCACTTACTCACATATGGACACAAACAACAGTCGTCAAGTATAAAATAACTTTTATTTCCACAATAATTTATTCTTTCTCTCTCTTGACTTTCCTTTGGTTGGATAATTCGTTGATTTTCTTGTCCAGTCTTCTCTGTAGATGAGCTTTCTTCGTGGGGTCTATGGAGTGGTCTTTGTGGCCGCTGCCCGCGTAGATCACTCCTTCCCGGCTGATTCTTGTTCGCGCTCTCGCTTTGGCTCGGTCACCGCAACCGTGAACCTAAAAAACAGTGTGAACATGTAAAAAGCCCAAGAAATTGATCCCGAAATCCAAGTTATCACAGGTGGGATTTAGAGATGAGCGAGTGGTATCCGATCCCATAGGAATGCGTGTAAGCGGCCGAACACCAAGGGGTTAAGCGCAGTGAATAATCGATGCGTTTAACCTCTTGGTGTTCAGCCGCTTACACGCACTCCTATGGGATCAAATATTACTCGCTCATCTCTAGTGGGAACTCGCTGAATGGAATCTTAGCCAAAGGAGGAGGCAACAATGTGGCCAATGTATCCAGGACAGAACCCCCAGGTCTCCGGCACCTATATACATACAGTACGTCACCGCTTTATAGGCCCTGGCCCTTTAAGTGTATCTTCTGTCTCCCGTCTACGGGGTCAGATAAGGCAGCCGCCTATAAGGAGATCCAGGCACTAAAGTTCCTTAGGCTTTGTGTTTCTGCTGAACATCAATACGAGCGCGGCAGCGGCGGCGGCGAGAGCGATGCTTGCGCTGATATACGGCTCGCTCCGTGATGCCGACGTGTTGCGAATGGCGATGAGGCGCCCATGCTGATTTCTCATGATGACAATAATAAAGCGCTGAACGCTCGGATAGGACTCCGTCACTATCTGGATAGGAATCGCAACGGTTATTACATTTCATATTAAACAGGATTTTCTTTTATTAAAAAAGAAGAAAAAAAAAATCCGCAGCAGAAAATTAATTCCGGAGATCGGGGAAGAAAGAACGAGGAGAAACAAAGAAGAGAAGAGGATTTAGAGAGCGGAGACGGCGCGCTGCGGAGTGAGGAACGCGCAGGAACGCAGAGGAGAAAGTCAAATGGGACAAGATGAAGCTTTTTCATCAAAATCCTATATATTGTGGTGGATTTGTCGGATTAGGATAGCGCCACCCCTGTCTGTAGGTGATGCCCGGTATTGCAGCTCTACTTATTAAAGTGATCGCCAATTATATTACAATGTTTCAGTCCAGGCGAATAGAAGAAACTTTGTAACAGATCTTTCGGTTTCCTTCTCCGCTTATGGGGCTGCTCTCATCATTCATTTACATAAATCCATCTGACACACAGAAGTCTATGGAGACGGGAGGAGGGGCTGCCGCCAGCTTGTTCATTTATTGCCTCATTCTTTGCAGCGGTTGGGTCTTACTTCATAGAGAAGTCATAGTAGAATAGCTAAAGTGACTTGTGTGTCTTTTCCAGCAGCCTCCTCCCCCCTCCATAGACTTCTATTTAATAGTAACAGAACCTGATATGTGGAGAAGGAAACAGATTTCTTTAATAAGATCTATTACAAAGTTTCTTCTATTCTCCTGTACTGTCCATTTATAACAAGCGGTTTTATAATTGGAGGTCACTTTAATTGAGCAGAGCTGCAATACCAGGCACAGCCCATGGACAGGGGGGCGCTATTCCTGGAAGAAGATGAATATTTGTTAATCCTGTACAAGTCCGGCACAGTGCATGAGATTCTAATAGATAAAGTGAAGTTGGAGGAATGCTTAAACGTGTAATACCACAAACATCCTGTGGACGGGTGTGGCGCTGTTTTTAGTCTTCTTAAGGGGTCATGTTTTTTAATCCTCTGCATATTATGAATGGGTCTTATTCTAAATACTAGCACCCATGTATGACGCTGGTGTGGGTGGGATGGGTGCGTACCCCTAGAGAACCCCTGTACTTCCCCCTTTCCCGGGCACCTGTTACACTCCACAAGACCCTGATATCACCCTGCAAGGAGCGCTCTCCCCCACGGCAGCCCTCGGGGTTTAGACGTAAGTGATGGCGACTCTGCTCAGTATCTGTAGAGCCATCGCTGTGTCTGGACGCCTTCCAAGACATTCCCATTCTGCAGCTTTTGTTGGTCTCGCACTGATGGTAATATGTGACAAGGCTTGTTCCGTCCGTCTTCATCCCCGTGCGGTGCGCCGGCGATCTACCAACCTCGTAATTCCCTTTCAGATCGTATCGGGGACACACAAGCAGGCAGAAGCCTCATCTAATGGACGACATGATGGACGAAGCCTTCAGACAAGAAGAGGAAGATCAGAGAGACGTCCACATGGTCAGAAGGTTTCTAGGATGACCAGATAGGCAGACGTGACCCATGACCTGCCCTATATATGGGGTATATACAATATAACCTGCACTGGCTGTATTATAGGAGTGAAGGAGGAGACAGTTCGGGGACTCCTATAGGAAAGGTATGAATAAACTGACAAGTGGGCGTTCCCATTTGCTAATTTATTCAAAGGACAATTAGAATAGAAGATGAAGATTCTCCAGAATATAAATATTTACTAAAAAGGAGAAAGAGCCATTGTATAGGCAGGACAGGGGGTAAAGGTCACGTCAGGGGGTCTGACCCTAAGTGGACGCCTTCACCCTTGTGTCTATGGTGCATTTAGTGTAACCCAATCTGACACCAGCATGCTGGGAGTTGTAGTCCTGCTGTAGCACAGACAGAGGGGCCAGCAGAAGATGAAGGGAGTCGAGTCCTGTCCGTCCCTGCACTGGCTGATAACAGGGTCTAATAGATCGCACCGTGCGATAACACTCTGTCGCTCCATAAATAACCTGCACAATGGATTGACCTTTAATAAATGCACCACAACAGTGATTTCGGGAACCAGGAGCCCCATTACTAGAACAGATGACAAGTGCGGGCTCCTGGTTTGCATCTTAATGTAGGATTAGTTAGTTATCCACTAAACACGGAGTAATTAGGATTCCCATCGGACGGCGCGGGGAACAGCTGCTCCTTCCAAGCCTGCAGGCATTCATACACGTCACATGGTTTGGCAGCCATCACTCAGCCGGGATCGGAGGCCGAGCTGCACCATTAACTCCTTCCCCGACACGGTATGATGTAAATCGCAGAGCCTTGCCAAGGGCCGACATGTGCCAGCGATACTTAAGGCTGTCCTCAGACGCCTCCTGCAATCTATAGGATGGCTCTGCATTACCAGAGTCACAAACATGGACGTACACAAGACAATCCCAGAAGGGAGAAGACTCCTCGGATTCTCAGGCACCTCCTCGCTTTATACCTGTTCACCACTTGGATGGGACTGAGCAGTGACCAAGCCAAGTGACCAGTGAAGCAGATGTCACAAGGCCTGTGAAGTGAAAGCGGCACCCAGGATAGGTCATCCCTTAAGAAGTCCTGGAAAATCCCTTTAAGATGAGCGGATCAGGTTTCCATTTAAAGTCTATGGAGAGCGCTGGGGCCGATACGCTTAATATTTGTGATCCCCAGTAAAATTGTAAATTATATGCAAAAACCCCAGCGTGCACCAAAAATGGGGACACCTTTAGTGCCTATGATCAGACCGCTCCGGCCACACCACCCTATGCATGTCCCGGGTCCATGTGCTACCTGGGTGTCCATAGACCCATTAATATCTTACAGGTAGACACCGTATCCCGAATTTTGACCTGGGCTCACGGCCCCATACACGAGAATGTGTAAAGAGCCGTTACAATATAATGGGTCACAGTCATGGACATTACACTGTCATTCCCCAGCAGGTGCAGATGGTGCTGTCTATAGCTGCCCTTGTTATTCTGTGCGGAGACGTCAAGGGATTGAAATCAGCCCCTCCCCCCAGTCAGCAGACTGTCTGTGTCTGCTGATGGGATGCACTGCGGGATAATTGCATTGCTCCTATTATTAGGATAGATTCTGCTCTATCCGCTACCTACTGATGGTTTCCGTTTTTCCTGTAGTGCATTCTCCTATTATAAGGAGGGCTTTATTGCAGCGTGTATCTGGGGTGGGGGTGGCCCATCTAAGTCCGCGGCCCCCATTGTCTCTATAGCATCTATGTATTCATGGTAATAAACAAATCCTATGTATTCCGATTCCGCAGTCATCGCCCCTCATGTGAGATACACTGGAGCAATAGTCCTAATGTGGCCGTATACTCGCTATATAAATGCGCGCCGCTAAGGAACGACACCCCGTAACCTTGGCCAGAAGCTTCTGTGACTAAGGATAATGTTATCTGTAAGACGTAATCCCTCCTGAAGACTTGATTAGTTTGTGGCGCCGGAGCACATCAAGGAGATCTATTTTACAAGCTCCCCCATTAGGTTCCTGATGGATCGCTCCGGTGCACGGTTTAGTTAATGTACAGCCGGCGCACGACACCTACAGAACATCCATTACCTCGGGAATATGGTGGCTGAGGCAGTAGCGCTTATTGCAGTGTAGGCAGAAATCTCCCACCGTCACAACGCTCGACTTGCATTTAGCGAAACCACAAGTGTTGTCGGCTTTCACCGCCGCCGCGATCAGGGCGTCGAAGTTGTCTGCGTCCGGGCTCTCCGCCTCCGGTTTTATCTCAGATTTACCTGTAACATAAATGGACACAAGAAGAATATGGAGAGCAGACAGTGGTCAGGACACGACTAGAGAGCGCTGGTGCCCACAATATGCAGATATTACAGTTCCCGCCACTAGGGGTCTCCCTTCAAGCTAATCTGCAGTTCATCCTGTTACCAAAGAAAGCCGTCCATAGATACAACATAGAGGCAAGACGGAAAAGCGTTGAGTGTGAGGGGGAGGGGGTTTGCAGAGGGGAAGGGTTGATTCTCCGCACACCAGGTCTGCAAACTGTTGCTGTGTGAACTGAGGATTCTGCAGATGTCACAGCTTACAATGTCCAATGGCATCACTTACTGACTGGTGGGGATCTGACTGTCGGGGCCCTACCAATGGCTGGGAGGGGAGGGGTCACTAACGCCATGTTTAGTCCAGACCCTGCCCTGCTATTATAAGGATGTGATCGAGGTTTAATACATGATTATATAAGAAAGTAAAAAATAATTCCTTGAAATTGCACCATACGTTATAGACGCCGCCGCCCCCGCACCGTACGGTAACCTACTTTTAGACTCGGTTTTCTTCTTCTCGGTCACCTCCTTCTTCCTCTTTTCTTCCATCTTGGCCTTCTCCCTCTGCATCCTTTCCATGTGTAAGATCTTCAGATCAGCATTGCTGGAGGAGACGCGGCCGCCGACATCTTTTTGCTTGGCTGTTTTTGCCGCTGTCTGAGATGGTAAATGCTCCTGAGTTGCGGAGTCGTCCATTGTCTGAGATTCGGGAGCAGCTGAAATTGCTTTGGTTTTGGTGAGGGAAATACATCGATCTCGTCCGTCTCCGCTGCTGACATGTTGCAGGCCGGATTCTTCCGCCATCTGATGGACCAGCAATCGTTCATGTGAGGTCAGGGCTGATGGAAACGTCAACTGAGTCTTGTTATTGTCTTCTAAAAAGTCCTGAATGGTCCTCCTTAGATGGTCCTTCTTGGAAGTCTCTTCGGCCGCCACCTCTAAGTGATTATTCTTCGGTTTCTTCCCGGCAGAGTCGGCCATCTTGGCCTTGGCCTTCCCCTTTGGTTGACTCTCTGATTTTTGGTTCCCCACTTTGGGAGCTCCGGTCTTTTTTGACTTGGTGTTTCCCTCTTTTTTGACATTTTCTTCCGTCTTACTAGAAGTTTCCCCGTCATGGGAATATTTCTCAGGGACGATGTCCTCAAGGTATTCGAAGGCAGTGCGGACTTCTCCGTGCTCAGTGAAGTAAGTCACCAGGTCCTTGAGGAACTTGTTGTTGCCGACAATGTGGGAGTCACAAATGACAGCCACGTGGCGGCGGGCGCGGGTAACGGCCACATTGATCCTTCTTTCTTCAGCCAAAAACCCGACTTCACCTAAAACGAAATATCAACAAGTTATAACATAGTAAGGTAACGTGCAAGGCTGATATAAGACATAGATCCATCCGGGTCCTCCCATTATCCTGCAATGTCGATCCAGACCAGGGCAAAAGCCCCGTGAGGGAGAAGACTCCTTACAGATTGCAATCTGGCCATCGGAATAAATCCCTGGATCATTGCCCCAATATAAAGAAAACCTAATAGTAAATGGCAGTCACTGATACAAGGGAGGAGAGAAGGTCACACTACCAGATCATCGGTAATAAAAGAGTTCTCACAGTGCCAGACACAGAGGAGAGGAGCTCAATCTATTCTAGCTAGAGTAATGAAAGCCTACACTTAAACATGCATGAAGGTGGACAGGCGGGCGAGTGTCAGCTAATAGACAGCCACTGGCAGTCACCGATACAAGGGAGGAGAGAAGGTCACACTACCAGATCACCCGTAATAAAAGGGTTCTCACAGTCCCTATACACAGAGGAGAGGAGCTCAATCTATTCTAGCTAGAGTAATGAAAGCCTACACATGCATGAAGACGAACAGGCAGGTGAGTGTCAGCTAATAGACAGCCACTGGCAGTCACCGATACAAGGGAGGAGAGAAGGTCACACTACCAGATCACCCGTAATAAAAGGGTTCTCACAGTCCCTATACACAGAGGAGAGGAGCTCAATCTATTCTAGCTAGAGTAATGAAACCCTACACTTAAACATGCATGAAGGCCGACAGGCGGGTGAGTGTCAGCTAATAGACAGCCACTGATACAAGTGAGGAGAGAAGGACATGCTACCAGATCATCTGTAATAAAAGGGTTCTCACAGTCCCTATACACAGAGGAGAGGAGCTCAATCAATTCTAGCTAGAGTAATGAAACTCTAGACCTAACCCTTTCACCAATGCAATGACCAATGTAGCCAAGTTTACCTTGACACTAATAAGATATCAGACAATACAACAAAAACATTGAAAGAGACAAATTAGCGTTTTTTGCCACCGCGTAGATAACACTCTAAAGGGAGTCCGTCACCTCCCCCAAGAATATTCACCTACCTCCACCGAATTACAGCGCACATTACAGTCATAAACAACACACTAGTCATGTAGGTCACTTTTATAAATTTGGAGGAAAATAACTTTGGCGTCTTATGCAAACAATAGTGTTGGTGCACCTGGGGGCGGGCCAGCAACTTCCGTGTGCACTTCCCATATCTACCACCCAGTGCCGAGAGCTGATCCTCCCACATCCTGGGAGCTGGAGGACCCGAGGGGCACAAGGCAAAACGTTTTATCTGATGAGGTTTAACCCTTTTGCTGCCAAGACAATTTTCCCAGCACTGACAAACACAAAAAACCCAGAATAAAAAAAAAAAAAAAAAAAAAAACCCAAAAACCCCTAAGCCGTTTTCTGACAGCAGACATCTGGCACCGCGATGCCCCCGAGCACGTTACACTCACAGATGCCTTGAAGTGATTTTGCATTAAAGGGTAACACTTTGTAAAAAATGTATAAAAATTCATGTTTGTGGCTAAAAGTCTTACGCAACCGAGCCCGAGACATACGAGACCCCCGAAAAGTGCAGACGCCATAAAGGTCACATCTGTGACAGACTCTGCAAATGGAATCGGAGACTGTGAGATGTAAACTCAGCCTAGCGTCCCCTTCTGGACAGAAGCCCCCTATACATCAATGCCGGATTCCTAAGGAACCCCTATGACAATGACTGGAATGAAAGCGAAACCAGAATAAGCCTCCAAAACGAAGAGCCCCCTCCCCAGACAGCGGGGTCCGGGCTGTTACCCCAATAGGTTTGGCGAGATGAAGAGGGGCAATAACCCCGAAACAGCTGTCTGGGGGGGGGGGGTGTCTGTCCTGGAGGGGTCTCCCTGTCGTCACTACAATAATAAGATAAAACACTCTGCCGTACTCCGACCTCTCTAGCTTTCTATATCTCCATCTATGGAGCGGTATGAGGTCTCCTTTTTGTGGGGGGAGCTGTAGTTTTAGTGGCACCGTTATGGGGTAGAAGACTTTTGGATGACTTTTAATTCCGTTGTTAGAGTTTCATAGTTCAGGCAGCTCAGATGTAGGGACCCCAATTACCCCGGGGATGAGGGCGACTGCCCTGGTCTACACTCGCGATGTTTGGGGAGGTCGGGGGTGGGTGTTGCATATGGAGCGGATTCAGCTCCCGAGTCAGCGCCATATTGTCAAATTGCACTTATAACGTACATGTAGGACGGATTGTGTCAAGGGGGCAGAAAGTGACAAAGGGGATTGTATCAATGTAAGGGATTGTATCTGAGTAAAGGATTGTATCAATGTAAGGGATTGTAAGGGATTGTATCAGAGTAAGCAATTGTATCAATGTAAGGGATTGTATCAGAGTAAACGATAGAGATGAGCAAGTACTATTCGAAACTCCAGTTTTTAATATCACGCACCCATAGTAATGAATGGACATAGCTTACATTCATTCCTATAGGTGCGTGTTATTCAAAATGGCCGATGAGCGAGTACTATTCGAATAGTACTCACTCATCTCTAGTAAACAATTGTATCAATGTAAGGGATCGTATCAATGTAAAGGTTTATGTCAGAGTAAGGGATTGTATCAGAGTAAGGGATTGTACCAATGTAAGGGATTGTATCAATGTAAGGGATTGTACCAATGTAAGGGATTGTATCAGAGTAAGTGATTGTACCAATGTAAGGGATTGTATCAGAGTAAGTGATTGTACCAATGTAAGGGATTGTATCAGAGTAAGGAATTGTATCAGAGTAAGCGATTGTACCAATGTAAGGGATTGTACCAATGTAAGGGATTGTATCAGAGTAAGGGATTGTACCAATGTAAGGGATTGTATCAATGTAAGGGATTGTACCAATGTAAGGGATTGTATCAGAGTAAGGGATTGTACCAATGTAAGGGATTGTATCAATGTAAGGGATTGTACCAATGTAAGGGATTGTATCAATGTAAGGGATTGTACCAATGTAAGGGATTGTATCAGAGTAAGGAATTGTATCAGAGTAAGTGATTGTACCAATGTAAGGGATTGTACCAATGTAAGGGATTGTATCAGAGTAAGTGATTGTACCAATGTAAGGGATTGTATCAGAGTAAGTAATTGTATCAGAGTAAGGGATTGTACCAATGTAAGGGATTGTATCAATGTAAGGGATTGTACCAATGTAAGGGATTGTATCAGAGTAAGGAATTGTATCAGAGTAAGTGATTGTACCAATGTAAGGGATTGTACCAATGTAAGGGATTGTACCAATGTAAGGGATTGTACCAATGTAAGGGATTGTATCAATGTAAGGGATTGTATCAGAGTAAGTGATTGTACCAATGTAAGAGATTGTACCAATGTAAGGGATTGTACCAATGTAAGGGATTGTACCAATGTAAGGGATTGTACCAATGTAAGGGATTGTATCAATGTAAGGGATTGTACCAATGTAAGGGATTGTACCAATGTAAGGGATTGTATCAATGTAAGGGATTGTATCAAAGTAAGGGATTGTATCAGAGTAAGTGATTGTACCAATGTAAGGGATTGTACCAATGTAAGGGATTGTATCAATGTAAGGGATTGTATCAATGTAAGGGATTGTACCAATGTAAGGGATTGTACCAATGTAAGGGATTGTACCAATGTAAGGGATTGTACCAATGTAAGGGATTGTATCAATGTAAGGGATTGTATCAAAGTAAGGGATTGTATCAGAGTAAGGGATTGTACCAATGTAAGGGATTGTACCAATTTAAGGGATTGTATCAATGTAAGGGATTGTACCAATGTAAGGGATTGTACCAATGTAAGGGATTGTATCAATGTAAGGGATTGTACCAATGTAAGGGATTGTATCAAAGTAAGGGATTGTATCAGAGTAAGGGATTGTACCAATGTAAGGGATTGTACCAATGTAAGGGATTGTACCAATGTAAGGGATTGTACCAATGTAAGGGATTGTACCAATGTAAGGGATTGTACCAATGTAAGGGATTGTACCAATGTAAGGGATTGTATCAAAGTAAGGGATTGTATCAGAGTAAGTGATTGTACCAATGTAAGGGATTGTACCAATGTAATGGATTGTATCAAAGTAAGGGATTGTATCAATGTAAGGGATTGTATCAATGTAAGGGATTGTACCAATGTAATGGATTGTATCAAAGTAAGGGATTGTACCAATGTAAGGGATTGTATCAATGTAAGGGATTGTACCAATGTAAGGGATTGTATCAGAGTAAGTGATTGTACCAATGTAAGGGATTGTACCAATGTAAGGGATTGTACCAATGTAAGGGATTGTACCAATGTAAGGGATTGTACCAATGTAAGGGATTGTATCAATGTAAGGGATTGTATCAATGTAAGGGATTGTATCAAAGTAAGGGATTGTATCAGAGTACGTGATTGTACCAATGTAAGGGATTGTACCAATGTAAGGGATTGTATCAATGTAAGTGATTGTACCAATGTAAGGGATTGTATCAAAGTAAGGGATTGTATCAATGTAAGGGATTGTACCAATGTAAGGGATTGTACCAATGTAAGGGATTGTACCAACGTAAGGGATTGTACCAATGTAAGGGATTGTATCAATGTAAGGGATTGTATCAGAGGGCTCCAAATATATTCAATGTAAACAAGGTCTAAATGAAATATTAATGAATAAAACCTATTTCTTTCTTTCCTTTCTTTCCGTTCTCTTGTCGCGAGGTCTCATCACATTGTCTGACGTCGCCAGAAATCTTACGATGGATATTTTCATCCTAGTTGTCATGGCTACATGTACAGCTATATCTATATATATGTACGTGTTGTATACGGGGATGTTTCATCGCTCTACTAGACATGTATGTAGCTGTAAAAACATCTAATCAAAGAAACTCAATTAGACATTTCTACAATATTGTACAATGTTGCTGATGTTTCCATGGCAGCAGATGAAAAAGGTTTATTCTTTTCTTCCCTTTCCTAATATATGTATACACACACACACGATATATACCTGCAGGTCACCGCTGAGGCCTGTGATTGGCTGTCGTGCACATACAGTCCTATGAAAAAGTTTGGGCACCCCTATTAATCTTAATCATTTTTAGTTCTAAATATTTTGGTGTTTGCAGCAGCCATTTCAGTTTGATATATCTAATAACTGATGGACACAGTAATATTTCAGGATTGAAATGAGGTTTATTGTACTAACAGAAAATGCGCAATATGCATTAAACCAAAATTTGACTGGTGCAAAAGTATGGGCACCTCAACAGAAAAGTGACATTAATATTTAGTACATCCTCCTTTTGCAAAGATAACAGCCTCTAGTCGCTTCCTGTAGCTTTTAATCAGTTCCTGGATCCTGGATGAAGATATTTTGGACAAACAATTCAAGTTCAGTTAAGTTAGATGGTCGCCGAGCATGGACAGCCCGCTCTCAAATGATCTGAAAACAAAGATTGTTCAACATAGTTGTTCAGGGGAAGGATACAAAACGTTGTCTCAGAGATTTAACCTGTCAGTTTCCACTGTGAGGAACATAGTAAGGAAATGGAAGAGCACAGGGACAGTTCTTGTTAAGCCCAGAAGTGGCAGGCCAAGAAAAATATCAGAAAGGCAGAGAAGAAGAATGGTGAGAACAGTCAAGGACAATCCACAGACACCTCCAAAGAGCTGCAGCATCATCTTGCTGCAGATGGTGTCACTGTGCATCGGTCAACTATACAGCGCACTTTGCACAAATAGAAGCTGTATGGGAGAGTGATGAGAAAGAAGCCGTTTCTGCACGTACGCCACAAATAGAGTTGCCTGAGGTATGAAAAAGCACATTTGGACAAGGCAGCTTCATTTTGGAAACAAAGATTGAGTTGTTTGGTTATAAAAAAAGGCGTTATGCATGGCGTCCAAAAAGAAACAGCATTCCAAGAAAAACACATGCTACCCACTGTAAGATTTGGTGGAGGTTCCATCATGCTTTGGGGCTGTGTGGCCAATGCCGGCATCGGGAATCTTGTTAAAGTTGAGGGTCGCATGGATTCCACTCAGTATCAGCAGATTCTTGAGAATAATGTTCAAGAATCAGTGACGAAGTTGAAGTTACGCCGGGGATGGATATTTCAGCAAGACAATGATCCAAAACACCGCTCCAAATCCTCAGGCATTCATGCAGAGGAACAATGACAATGTCCTGGAATGGCCATCCCAGTCCCCAGACCTGAATATCATTGAACATCTGTGGGATGATTGGAAGCGGGCTGTCCATGCTCGGCGACCATCTAACTTAACTGAACTTGTATTGTTTGTCCAAAATACCTTTATCCAGGATCCAGGAACTGATTAAAAGCTACAGGAAGCGACTAGAGGCTGTTATCTTTGCAAAAGGAGGATCTACTAAATATTAATGTCACTTTTCTGTTGAGGTGCCCATACTTTTGCACCGGTCAAATTTTGGTTTAATGCATATTGCACATTTTCTGTTAGTACAATAAACCTCATTTCAATCCTGAAATATTACTGTGTCCATCAGTTATTAGATATATCAAACTGAAATGGCTGCTGCAAACACCAAAATATTTAGAACTAAAAATGATTAAGATTAATAGGGGTGCCCAAACTTTTTCATAGGACTGTAGGACGTCACCCCAGCACTGCGGCCGCCACTACAACCGCAGGACTGGCAAGAAGCGAGAACGCAGGACTTATAAACTCCCAGAGCACAGGCCTCGGACATCCCCTTTAATGCCAAGATTTTATATATTTTTGTATATGGGACACTGTTCGTCATACAGGCCTAGTCGTGACGGCCACGGCGACACCTAACGTGTGCGCTTTATTTCATTCAGGGCACAGCTCACCTACAGGACTGACTAAAACACCAAAAAATACTGGAAAAGCTGGAAAAACCCTAAAACTAACGATATGTAAGAATGTGTGAGACGTGACCCTCGCTGTCTCTGAGCGCTGCGTTACTGCGGGGAACAAGTCATGTGATCGTTATTAATTAGTAAGTCATTATCTCTGACAGACGGTAATTACCTTAATGAGTTGTCACCGGGTCAAGTCGCTGCGTATCCCAAGGTAGATGTATAGAGCAGAAGTGTCCCCGCGTGTGACAGGTGAAGACGGACGACTCCCCAGGACTATGTCGCCATATACGTGACACCACACAATGGCGGAGACTCAGCAATCCCTCACTTTCTGGCGTAGATGATATTGTGCCGCACATTGTGCACCAGGTCCTTTCTTGCACGTATACCGCAATCGAGACATTGTGCAAATGTAGGCGGGGGCAGTGTGTGTGTGTGTGTGTGTGGGGGGGGGTCAGGTGCACCTTGGCCTGACATAGTCATTATAATACCAGTTTTCTGGCGCAAGATATAATGGAACCAGTGTAGCCGCAACCTCCTCATAAATCTCTTGTTCCCTGCACTGGCGTATGATATGGCGGTCTTAATAAATCTGCCCCACTGACTGGACTGGTACAGAACAATAGGAAGAGATATAGTCGTCTCCACCGTCCTGCGGAGACCACAAGGGTTAATCTCCTACTAATAGGGGTGTAGTGCAGGCAAAGGGAAGGGACTATATCCCTATGTGCACCATACACAGGGGAGAGGCTCCTGCTGCAGACAATAATCTGTAAAGGGTTGTCCCACGACGTAAAGTGAAAAGACCTTCCTCGCGCTCCACATTCAAGGTGACCGCAGCCAGGCTGAGTATGGACGGGACTGGCGCTCTACTACCACCATCTCCAGTGCTCTCATTGAAGTGAATGGGAGCACCGACCGTCACCAGTCCCGGCTGTGGTCAGATTGGATGTGGAACATGAGAAAGCTCCTTTCACTTCACATTATGGGACAATCCCTTCAAACAAAGTCTTTCAAGCCTATTAATCCAACACAACAGTTAGCCCAGTTAGTCACGTACGTTGCCATCACTGACCTTTGGCGTTGGATCGGACGCAGGATAATATGACGGCTTCTTTCTCTCTTCCCTGGAATCCATCCACAGATTTGATTTCTAGATCTGGATATCTGTGCCGGAGACATTGTCTGAGCAGATCCACCTGGACACAAGACATGGGATCCGTCAGTCTATGGCGTCTACACGCAGCCCACGCGACGCCGTCATTGCTCACATTGCGAGACGTTCCAGCGGTTTACCTGGATAGGATATACATGGCTGCAGAAACCGCACTACGGCTGAGCTGCAGTACCGCACACAACCCATGGACAGGTGTGGCGCTGTCTCTGGCTGAAAGCGGCCATGTATATCCTATCCTGGTAAGCCGCTGCCATCCATACAGCAGCATCAGCATGTATTGAGGGCGACCTGTGGGGCCCCTGGCTTATGGGCCCAACGTCATCTCCAACCTCTATAGTTAGGCAGTGCCTATGGGCCCCCCTAAGGCTCCAGGGCCCGGGTGTTCCTGCACGCTCAGCACCTGCACATGTTATAGTATGGATGCACGATCACCTGTAATAGTCCTCCTCACCTGCAGATTGTACGGCGCTATAACAGCAATATCCCGAGCCTTGACGCCGGCGCTGGCGAGAGCCTGAACGTGTAAATCCACCAGCCGCACCTCACCTGGCAGGAACAAAAGCAATGTCATGAAGATTTGCAAGCAAATGAGATTCTGCACGGCGTGAATTCGGCTAAATGTATATTACATGACATCCATTGTCAGAGGACGGGGATGAAGAAACCGATACAATTCATTGTTATTATGGGAGCTGCAAATGTCTTCAAGGAGAAATTCTCATTTCCTTAAGAATGTCATTTACATCGACTTCCATTATTCATCAGCCGGTTGTAGCTCTCACCTTATTACAGGACCCCATACAAATCGGTGCAGGGGAAAGAGCAATTCTGTGATACAATGTGATGTCATCTATATACTCGCTGCAGGGGTGACCGGCGTATACACAGGCAGATATAGACCATATGGTATATACATAGATTATATATAACATCCAGTAAGGGTCACGTCCTATAATGGGATTGCAGATATATTATTGCACCGTTATCACTACCTTACCCGGGTTACCCTTGGACTGCTCATCTTCTACGTCTATCTCGAACAATCCGCAGTGCGCAGTATCAATCAGCAGTAACGGGATACGGGTCTCATCGGTGACCGCCACTCCTGGTAGATCCCTACAGTAGGGAGCAGAACACACATAATGCTATAGTACGTGGATCGCTGTTGTGACATTTTGTTTGCTGGCTGAACTGCTCACAGGGAGGGGTAGCGAGTTTGCAAACACAATGGTACAGGTGTGATCCATGACCTGATAATAAATCAGATAAAAGGAGCCAAAACTAAACAGAAAGAACGGAAAAAAATGGGAAGGGACTAATGGAGAACAGACAACGCTCGCTATACTGGGACGATACCGGATGAGCGTTCTGCCCGTTCTACGTGGTTAGGGTGACTTACTGGAGTAAATGGCGTTCCACAGAAGAATGGGATTGCAGCTTCCCTCCGTACATCGCATGCGACGCCCACTGCATTATAGAGTCGTGCATACGATACTGCACCGTCAGCATCTTCACCACGCTGTCGCCGTACCGCTCTATTACACGTTCCATTAAACTCAGTGACAGACCCTTGGCGGCGGCCCTGGAAGTGACAGAGGAGCAGAGGACGCTTTTACCATAAGGACTCGGTGTACACTACAAGGGGCTTGTAAACGGCTTCAGGATGGAACCGCACAGGACAAGGGCAAGAATACAGCAAAGATGGCGGCAGCTCCGCCCTTTGTATCCACTAAGGGGTTCGGCTAAAAGTGGGACCTCACCAATCTAAAACGGAGAATAATAAATGGCCATAAGTGTTTGTAAGGTGGAGATATCCTTTAAAAGGTTATCAGCAGGAGAGGAGTGGAGATCAACACCCGGCACCTCTGCTGATCAGCTGCTTGATGGGAGTGCAAGGGGCGTGACGCATCACTATTTCCATTGCACGCTGTTTTTATAGTGACCGTGCAATGTAATTACAGCCTGTACGAACACTGCACCCGTGGGTGCAGACCAGGCCTCAGTGCTGATCAGCAGGGGTTGTGGGAGTAAGACTCCCAATATTCTGATATTAATAAACTAACTTAAGGAGAGGAAATCAATACTGTAATACCAGAAAACCCCTTTAAATATCAAGCCATGCATGGCTGACAACAGGGAGCAATAACCTGCAATCAGTGGGGAAGCAAATGGCAGGGGATTTCTGGGACTTGGTGGAGGTCCGACGCAGATCAGCTGATTGAAGAGTCTGCAATGTATGGGTGGGCGCTGAATACCAAGCGCAGCGCCACATATATTATAGTGGCTGTGTTTGGTATTGCAGCTCAGCCCCACTCACTTGAATAGGACTGAGCCATTGGTGTACTATGCGACAGCTGTCAGACCCCACCAATCACACACTGTCATCAATATACAAGTCGCAGAAAATCCCTTTAAATTAGACAGCTGTTCGTTTGCTCATCCCCTTTAATAAATCAGATCACGCGGAATTATTTCTGCCATTGGATTGGTTCACTCCGCCAGCGCCGGCACCGCAGCTCTCCTTACTTGTGTGAGATAATGGTCGGGGGCAGCTGTTTGTGGTCCCCGGCCAGGATACACTTTTTGGCGTGCAGTAAAGCGATCCAGCAGCTCGCCTCTAACGCCTGAGCGCACTCATCGATCACCACCAGATCAAAGTAATTCTCCGGAAGCAGCTTGAGAGGACCATCCGGGGACGCACCTGGCAGGGGAGAGACGTAGGAGACGGATCCGTGAGTGAAACGCACAATAAACAATTAGACGTCATTAACATGGAACATAGACATTTGTAAATGAAGAGGCGAGTGGGCCGGGGGCCGAACCTCAGATCACTGGACAATCCGCGAGGGGGGGGGGATTAGGAGGAGAGTCACAGACCTTGTGCGGATGGCGTCAGCCATGTGTAAAGTCGGAGAATATCGCCACGTCCTGCCCTATACCCTGCCCGTACTGTCCGCACTTATTACCAGATCTGTCATTATATTGTGTCTTTATCCCAATCCTCCGTGTCCGCCTCTGTCAGGGGTTTCTATGAGACGCTCAATCAGTAGACGCTCGCAGTCACGCTCCGCACTCCCAGCGCACTTCAGCTCCTCTTGACCTGCCGCGACTTAGAACTGCCATGGTTACTGAGGCTTCTGTCTAATACACCTACTGCAGAGTATACGGGATACGCTGAGAGCACAAAGCTCCGGCGTCCGCTGCGGTGTACAACAGCAAGGAGGATGGCGGGTCCGACACTATAAAGGGCGTCTACCCCCTCCCCCGAACATCATCACCGTATTATAGGGCAGATTATAGCGATAAACCTCATACCTGTTCTATAGGTCACTTATAGATTTGGAGAAAAGCAGCTATGAAATCTTATGCAAATGAGGCAATGGGTGCACTGGGGGCGGGCCTTCAGCTCCCGGTAAAGGGCAGGGATTCTACAGACCGTCAGCTTTAGGGGCGCCCGTGTCCGCCTTGTGTCATTCTGCCGGGTTTCCGTCCTCAGCCCCGGTGAAACTGGACAGGGGACGGCTACCCGGCGGTCAGTTCTAAAACCCATTCATTTGAAGCAAACCGCCAGTGTCCGCCTGCGGATAAAGTGGGACATGCAGGACTGATGGCCGGGCTGGGGCTGAGGACGGAAACCTGGAGGAATGACACAAAACTGGCACAAGTGTATTTGTGATTTTGCACATGAAAAAGGATTCCTTCTAACCCGAAACGCGTTGTGCTGTACTGCGTTCACTACAATAAAGTTTTTTCTTCTCTACACGATCTCTCTTGGATCTTGTTTGCACGACCTCTGAGCGCCGATCCTCCTCTCACCCCCTGCTGTTATATTTATACATCTACGTAAAAGCTGCTGTGAAGAAACATCTGATGGACGGACATTGATAGACTGGAGGCTGCAACGGTCAGAGACGTGAGGTCAGGTAACAATGATCTATAAGCCGCTCACTGATCTCTGAGAACCGGCCCCCAACTATAACCCTGAAGAGCTTCAAAAACACCCTGCAAGAATAGAAGAAGATGTCTGGGAAAATGCAGAAGCGACACATGGAAGGAAAGACCAGCCGTATACAGTAACAAGAGCTCAAGATGGAATCTATAGATTATATACTGTATTATATATATTACCTGAATGTTATGTATTGTGTATTATCTCTGTACTGTGACATCACTGTGTGTATTATCCTGTACTGTGACATCACTGTGTGTATTATCCTGTACTGTGACATCACTGTGTGTATTATCCCTGTACTGTGACATCACTGTGTGTATTATCCTGTACTGTGACATCACTGTGTGTATTATCTCTGTACTGTGACATCACTGTGTGTATTATCTCTGTACTGTGACATCACTGTGTGTATTATCCTGTACTGTGACATCACTGTGTGTATTATCTCTGTACTGTGACATCACTGTGTGTATTATCTCTGTACTGTGACATCACTGTGTGTATTATCCTGTACTGTGACATCACTGTGTGTATTATCCTGTACTGTGACATCACTGTGTGTATTATCTCTGTACTGTGACATCACTGTGTGTATTATCCTGTACTGTGACATCACTGTGTGTATTATCCTGTACTGTGACATCACTGTGTGTATTATCCTGTACTGTGACATCACTGTGTGTATTATCTCTGTACTGTGACATCACTGTGTGTATTATCCTGTACTGTGACATCACTGTGTGTATTATCCTGTACTGTGACATCACTGTGTGTATTATCCTGTACTGTGACAGAATACATTTTGCAGACTGATGACAGAAATGACTATTATCAGCCGCTCTATTTATCTCCATTGGAGACAGAACATACACACGAATATGAATCATAAACTCGATGAGGATTTCATCATGACCAGCAGAAATGGACAAAATGTGATTAAAGCCCAATGACTGGCGCTCAGCCCTGCCCCCGACTGACCTGTGTTTGTGGCCAGGATGACATTGGCGTTTCTCAATGTCTCCATCATGGCCGCCTCCTCCCTTTCCTTCAGCTCCTTCCTCAGAGCCCTGATTTCCGTCTTGAAGCCGAACTTTTCATCTCTGTTCTGCAGTTTTCTCATCTTGGCCTTTGAAGATGAAGAGAAAATTGTCAACTAATCGCACTGACCTATAACACAGCGACGGAATCGTGAATGAGACGACCCCGCAGTCACCCGGCCGCAGCTCTTCTACATTTACACGCACACGCTGCAACATTTCATCGGCCTCATTTTGGTCAGAGTTCATCAGAGTTCATCTTTCATTTCTCAGCCCTTTGACATCACAGACAGATTTTGTTTTTTATGTTTGGACACCAGAAGCCCGAACAGAACTGAGATGAAGGTTTGTGGGGGGGATGGGCCTGATGTGCCGAAATATGAGGGGCGGCAAGAACACTGGAAAAAGGTGCAATGTGAAGATATTATTTGCATAAAGAATTCCATTTGATTTCTGCAAATGATACAAAGTATAAAACAATCAGAAACCGAAGCAGATATTTACTGTCGGCCCCTCCATAATACTCACAAAGGTCAGGTCAATATCCTTCCGTATATCAGCCACTAGTTGTGCATTATCGCTGCGGGCCAGCACCGCGTCCAGGGAATGATGCTGTAAGGACTCCAGAAGTCTCGCCGGGTGACCCAGACGTAATATCTTCTCTTTATACACAGCCAATCGCTCCACCAGGTTGTCCACGGCTACATTAGATGGAGCGCAGCAAAGGACCTGGGGAAGGAACATAAAATGCAATTGAGTCCGTCCTGCCAGAACGCACTGGTTTTTGGAACGGGGGATGGACATAGGGCATAGTTAGCTTTGCAAAAAAAATAAAAATTGCTGCTTTTTGCAAAACTGTAATGAAGCTGCCCCCGTGTGACCCAAATCCTCCAATATCACTGGGTTTATTACTTGCTGGCAAGGTCCCAAGTGCTCCAAAGTTTTAATTCTTGCAGGACAAATTGTATTTCCTAAAGGCCCCATTTAATATTCTAGAGATTGCATTAGCATAGCATAGCAATGAATGGACAGGCCAGGGCACCGGCACTTCATATACAGGGAGGACGCAGGGGAACTTTCGGTCCAGTCGCCCAGACCCCCAGCAATGTGACCCTTGTCTAAGAGTGTCTGTAATGGGACAACCCCTTTAAGTTCCCATGCACATGACCGTATTTACTTTCCATATACTAACTATGGATCGGGATTTAAGGATAGTATACGGCCTCCTTCATTTTCATGTGCCATAAAATGCAGAGCAGGTCCTACTCTTGTCCGTTCTGCAATGCAGGCTCATTCATTCCAGGAGTAGAAAACCCAGACAGAAAACGGATGCCATCTCTGTGCAGTCCCTTCTGTTTTTCTCAGACCCTGCAATTGTGAGCCTGAAGTGCAAGGAACATTCATATGGAGAATGAGTTATCATTCTCTCCCCTGTATCTGCACCTTGATATGTTTCAGGTGGAATGTGTCTCCCCCTGGTGGTGTTAAGGCTGCATGTGCGGTCCCTATAATGTGACAGGCTGGCCATCTCCGTGCTATAAGGCAATGCCTTGCTGTCACCTAGAGGTATCGCGGCCACATCACAAGCTTTGCATCTAAGCGTGAAAATACAATTACAAGGCTGCGTCACGGCTCGCCACCGAGGTCCAACAAACAAAATTTTTGTCATTTCTCCACAGCAGGTGTCCTAATAAAGTGACGGGAATCAGAATTGTGTTACAGAACAGAATGGTTTGCAACCAGGAGGGCGATGTCCTGATAAGTGCAGCCGCGGCCGCGCTCACCTTCAGCCCCTGCCTCACAGCTTGCAGGATAATTTCCACCACGGTCGTCGTCTTGCCAGTGCCGGGGGGCCCGTGAATAATAGCAATTTCTCTCTGGTTGAGGGAGAAAACAACAGCCTCCTTTTGGGAGTCGTCCAAGGATGGATTGAGGAAATCTACAGGTCCTGAAGACATGAGAGAAAAGACAGAACGATAGAGAATATAGAAGAGCGGCGTCTTAAGGATCAGATCAATTATATTCCAGGGGTTCTGGGGTTGTAATGTAGACGACCCATCCTTAGGTTAGGTCATCAGTATCCCGGGTGCTGGGACCCCCCACAGATGTTTAGTAAGACTGCAGATGAGTGCACAGAATACCAAGCACAGCGCTCTACATGGGGTAGTGGCAGGACCTGGTATTGCAGCTCATATAAGACAATATGGAGAAGGTTTGTTGTTTGACTGTGCAAGCCTGTAATCCAAGAATGCCGAGTCCCATCACAAGCCTTGGACTACCAGGGTTTGGGCCATAAACCCCTCTGACATAAGGCCATGCTGCTGCTTTAGGGGATTCTAACAAACCTTATCCACACACTGCAAAAAATGGCAGCAAGAACTGACACATCGTTGGGGTCCGACTCACAACATCCCCATCAACCAGTTGTATCGAAAGGCCACATCAGGATAGCCCATCCCTTTAAGGGGATACAATTTTTATGTTTTTAGCCTTTATTTTTTTTTACTTGGACAATGGCTAATCTTACTTGACAGTCCGATGCTCGTAGGTTGCGATGAACAGAAGAGAACGTCTATTAGGTCACTGGCAGGTCCACAGCGGTACTGACTCAGCGTAGTCAAAGCTCTGCACAAAAAAAACCCAAAATATATTACTTTATATGATTGGATTAATGCAAGACGGAGCAATTTTTTTTATTACGGCTGGAAGTTCATGATATTCCTCGTTCTTCCCAGTAGGTGGCGTCAGCAGTACAGAGGAGGCGATGGCTTGTAGGATCTGATGAGACTGCTCATAAGACCACTTTAGGGGACAAACCCGCACCAAACAACCCCAAAATAACCTCCCCCCATGACACAATGGGGAGAAGGACACCTCTGTCCATAATGTGTCCGACCACAATAAGGACATCATGGCTGGTTATCAGGAGGACACTACATGTATGAGAAGATAACCTGACCACAATAAGGACATCATGGCTGGTTATCAGGAGGACACTACATGTATGAGAAGATAACCTGACCACAATAAGGACATCATGGCTGGTTATCAGGAGGACACTACATGTATGAGAAGATAATCCGACCACAATAAGGACATCATGGCTGGTTATCGGGAGGACACTACATGTATGAGAAGATAACCCGACCACAATAAGGACATCATGGCTGGTTATCAGGAGGACACTACATGTATGAGAAGATAACCCGACCACAATAAGGACATCATGGCTGGTTATCAGGAGGACACTACATGGATGAGAAGATAACCTGACCACAATAAGGACATCATGGCTGGTTATCAGGAGGACACTACATGTATGAGAAGATAACCTGACCACAATAATAAGGACATCATGGCTGGTTATCAGGAGGACACTACATGTATGAGAAGATAACCTGACCACAATAATAAGGACATCATGGCTGGTTATCAGGAGGACACTACATGTATGAGAAGATAACCTGACCACAATAAGGACATCATGGCTGGTTATCAGGAGGACACTACATGTATGAGAAGATAACCTGACCACAATAAGGACATCATGGCTGGATACCAAGATGACACTACATGTATGAGAAGATAACCCGACCACAACAAGGACATCATGGCTGGTTATCAGGAGGATACTACATGTATGAGAAGATAACCCGACCACAATAAGGACATCATGGCTGGTTATCAGGAGGACACTACATGTATGAGAAGATAACCCGACCACAATAAGGACATCATGGCTGGTTATCAGGAGGACACTACATGTATGAGAAGATAACCTGACCACAATAAGGACATCATGGCTGGTTATCAGGAGAGGACACTACATGTATGAGAAGATAACCTGACCACAATAAGGACATCATGGCTGGTTATCAGGAGGACACTACATGTATGAGAAGATAACCTGACCACAATAAGGACATCATGGCTGGTTATCAGGAGGACACTACATGTATGAGAAGATAACCCGACCACAATAAATCCTGGGTTCATATTTGAGCAAAAACTACACCTACAAGGAGTTTGTATGTTCTCCCCGTGTTTGGTGGTTTCCTCTGGGTACATCGATTTCCTCTCACACTCCAAAGTCACACTGATAGGGAATGTATATTGTGAGCGGTATATGGGGGAGTCAACAAACATGTCTGTAAGTAATAATAATACATTTATTTATATATTAAATCCCTGCCCCCATTGCCTTACTTTTTGAGCCTTTTGTAAGTGACATCGTTGGCTAATTTTAGAAGTCTGTAGGTGGCCTCGCTGCCCAGATTTAAGGAGTCGCTATGAGCGTCATCGAAGGCCACACTGATAACCTTCTGTGTAACACCAGACACAATCCCTGTAGCGATGGCTTCTTTTGGGGAATTGGAGTCGTAGAGGCCAACAATGTCACCTGCAACCAAGAACAGAGAACAAAATATACAGGTAAATATGCAGAGAATCCTAATATTATAAATGTGAAAGTTTGGATGTTTGTTCCTGAATCACGCAGAAACAGGCACGGCGTGAGGAACAAGTTCAGCAGCAGGACAGCTTAAGAACTGCCAAAATGCCGAAGCAGGCAAACCACTGACGGCAGCGATTTGCTGAATATAGGCGGATCATCCACTCCAACAACACGCAGACGAAGTCGCGGGCAGAGGACAGTATACTATCAATACTAAAAAACTTTTTCTAGACATTATATTTTTTATTGAACATCGGGTTATATAACATTGTCACATGACCAATACCTGAGCCAAAGCTGTTAGTGGGTAGCACGGCCTCGGCATCGTATTTCCTCGGTGTGAAGGTTACGAGTAGACGTCCGTACAGCCCCGTCCTCTGGTTCGCTACCTGCAGCTTTAGTAAGCAGACGCCTTTCCGCTGCAGTTCTTTTAAGGAGACGTTCTCCTGCCAAGTCCTGCAAAGAAGAGACAAGACGCGGTTAGTGGACAGCAGGGGTGAGGACCAGCGTAAAGTGCGGCTCTGCTCACGGCGGTTTTTAGGGGTCTCCATTACAGGGATATTGGGATTAACATAAGGCTACGTTCACATGGGTCTCAGAGTCCAGCAGAAATCCCAGATGGAAAAGTCTTGCATGGTTGCCTCTTTCGTACAGTGATGTCTTAAGGCGGTTAATGGGGTGTCTTGGGATTCGTTCCTGTCCTGTCATTAGATGGAGGGTATTTCTGTTCTTCTGGACCAGCAACAGATATGAATGGAAACTCCAGCACAGGTGTGAACAGCGTGTAACAGAAGAGCTGACCAAAGAGACTACAAGAAGCAGAAGGCTGAGAGACAACCAGATGGAAGTGATCCGATCATTAAAATGGAATTTTGTTCTGCTTACCACGTAGGAATAGCCTTAAGAAAGGATATTCTTCTCCTACCTTTAGCCGTCTTCTCCGCACCACCGTTCGGTAAAAATCCTGGTTTTCATCAGTATGCAAATGAGTTCTCTCACAGCACTGGGGGTGGTCCTCAGCGCTCAAACAGCACTGGGGGCGGTCCTCAGCGCTCAAACAGCACTGGGGGCGGTCCTCAGCGCTCAAACAGCACTGGGGGCGTCCCCAATGCTGCGAGAGAACTCTGCAGCGCCGCCTCCATCTTCTTCAGGAACGGGTCTTCTTTGCGCCGTCGGCTTCAAATTTCTAAGCCTCGGGCCTGGGGCAAAGCCGACTACGCACACCCGCCGGCCAGAAGAAAATGGCCGCTTACACAGTATTGTAAGCGGCCATTGACTTGTGGCCAGCAGGCATGCACAGTCTGCTGCCCGAGGCGTAGAAGTTTGAAGCCACCACCGGAAGAAGACGTGTGAAGAGTTCTCTCGCAGCATTGGGGACCGCCTCCAGTGCTGCGAGAGAACTCATTTGCATACCGACGAAAACCGGATTATATACCGAACGGCGGCGCGGAGAAGACATCTAAAGGTAGGAGAAGAATAGACTTTCTTAAGGCTACTCCTTAAGAACAAAATTGAGTTTTAATGATAGGATCCCTTTAAATTGCCTCAGTCGCTCCTTAGCAACAGACTACAACACGTAAATCCCTTTTTTTTAGCAGGGGAATGTCCTGATAGTCATAAATAGAACTAAGACATGGCAGAGCAGAAAGCATTAGAGCAGACCTCGCCCTGCACAAGGCTCTGCACATGGCTCTGTACCTGGCCTCTTCTATTTCGGCCTCCCTTTCCTCTTGCAGAAGTTCCAGCTGAGTCTTTATAAATTCCTCCATGTCTCGCAGGCTGAGGGCCGCTCTGTGTATGAGGTCCCATCAGCTGTCACCCCCTGCCCGGTGTTACCAGTCTCATTGCCCGGCACTTCCTGTATGGACGGAACTAAGTGCGCCGGTTTTAGTTTCCCGGGGGGGCAGACTTGTGCGGTGCACGCGGCCGCGCTGTACGGAACCAGCGGTGAAGGTGTACGGAAGGAGACACGTGATGGCGGTGACCGGCTGCGGGCGGCTGCTGCGGGCTGTGCTGACCGGGAGAGGTGTCCAGGCCTCTGCTGCAGGTGAGGGAGGGACCGAGGGGTGACATTGGCAGGACACCGGGGACATCACTGCCAGGCCTGTCACCCAGCTTTCCCAGACTCCTGCCTAGGTCTCTGCTATGTCATTGGGGGCCCTGAAACTCTACATAGCAGAACACTACAACTCCCAGCATGCTGTAACATGTCAGAGGATGACTGACCACTCAGCTGTAGCAGCCGTGCCACTCAGGAGCCTGGGAAAGCTGGGTGGTAGCAGGACACTGCAGAGTCTTTATATCTAGTAACCTCATGTCCTAAAGCCGCTGTAGCAGAGCCCCCTCGAAATCCCAGCACTGGAGCGTCTTCTATAGTAACACTGTGGTTGCCGCTCCTCTGTTATTCCTCCTGGAAATCTGGGAAATCCACATTCTCCTGGTCACAGCGGCGAGTCCTTACATAATAGTGACTGTCATTGTATAGGGGCACGGCTACAACTGGAAGCTCCAAATTATCAATTATCTGGAGGAATAGAGAGGTGTAAAGGGGGGCGCCATGCACATGGGTGAATCTGGAGACCCCACATTAGTGATCTAGGCCCCTGGGAATCCCTGCCTGCGCTGTCACTGTCCTGCACTGTCTGCTGTCCGGGAAATCTCCCGATATTACATTGGTGATGGGGTGACAGTCAGCGCCGCCGCTGATCAGCTGTTAGGAGGCTGCAATACTTGGACATCCCTGTGAAGGGTACTACTGCGCCCCCCGACAGCTGAGTGTAGGGGGGTAGGCTATGGACCCCTGCCGGTCTGATCCTCGCCCCATGTCTAACACTTCTGCAGCTCTGTTATAAAGTGTGCCCTGCCTGACCGGAGGTGTGGACGCTGCACCCCAAAGAGCGGGTGTATTCAGGGGCTTCTCATGCCACCCTGCACCCCAGCTGCCCCTTGTCTAGTTCTTTAGTGTCCATCTAGAAGACAGAGAGAAAATGTTATGTCAGCCAGGGGCTGAAGGTGGCGCTATACAAGAGACGCCCGGGGCTGCACAGATCTGCTCCAGGTTCATAGATGGTCATTTATATACCACAGGAGATAACAGGCGCCCTTAAAGGGATTGTGCAGGACTTTAAATAGATGGCTGCTTCTTCTCAGTAAGGTCGGTTGGTCACATGTCCGTGCTGCTGCTCAGTCCCATTCATGTTAGTGGGATGGAGATGTGGCCAATGGACATGATGTCACTCACTGACCTTGCACCTTGTTTTCACGGTTGTTTCTGCATCTGCTTCTATTACATTGGGGCAGATTCCGGGTGACTCTGATATCGAGGCCAAATCTGCTATAAATTCAATGCCGGATACAGATCGGGCCCTAATACCCCCACAGTGTTGTCTGCAGGGCTGTGATCACATTCTGCCCCATCTACCAGTGGGTTCAGCACCATCTACACCACAGACCGGGTCAGGCCAAGTGTGCATGTGTGCGGGATGGTTGGAGGACTAGCTGTCAGACTATATTGGAGACTTGCTTCCCCTCTTGGACCTTCTATAGTCCGTTGTAGGTTCTTCTTATAGACTCTGATGAGACTTGTGTAGGTCTTGTTATCGCCGGCGCGTTCTCAGTAGTCTCTGGCTCTGACCCTGAGTCATGGCCGCTGTTAGATAAGGAGTCCTCCGCTCACAGCCGCGTTCCGGCTTCTTATCTGTTGCTATTCTTGGACTGAGATTCCCGAATGAACCGTCCACAGACCTCAGTCACTTCTCTATGAAGAAATCCATCAAAATGATCAAGAAGACTTCAAGGAAGAAGCACAAACCGATCTACATAACTGTAATAACCGCGGCTTACTGGTCTTACTGGTTATTAATGGGCCGCAGGCTGTGGTGCGGGTTATCCGTGTCCTGTGTACTGGCAGTCAGTGCTGATCCTATCTCAGCCATTATATATATATATATATATATATATATATATATATATATACACTCCATACTCCTGCATAAGACTAGGATAAATCACTACTTTCTACTGGAAACAGCGCCACTCTTGTCCAAGGGTTAGATCCAGTATTGCAGCTCACTATCCTTCTCTGAACTAAGGCTGAGCTGCCAACCGCCCCTCCATAGTTTGCTGTTTATTTGGGAGGGGGGGAGGGGTTGCTGTATACCAAATGCTGCAGGATCCACCGATCCAGCGCTGAAGCCCCAGCAGTCTTCTCTAGTCATTGGTTTGCAAGAGGTTGTCACGTGGACACTACCATTGGCCGCAGCTGTCACGTGGACACTACCATTGGCCGCAGCTGTCACGTGGACACTACCATTGGCCTCAGCTGTCACGTGGACACTACCATTGGCCTCAGCTGTCACGTGGACACTACCATTGGCCCCAGCTGTCACGTGGACACTACCATTGGCCTCAGCTGTCACGTGGACACTACCATTGGCCTCAGCTGTCACGTGGACACTACCATTGGCCTCAGCTGTCACGTGGACACTACCATTGGCCTCAGCCGTCACGTGGACACTACCATTGGCCTCAGCTGTCACGTGGACACTACCATTGGCCCCAGCTGTCACGTGGACACTACCATTGGCCTCAGCCGTCACGTGGACACTACCATTGGCCCCAGCTGTCACGTGGACACTACCATTGGCCCCAGCTGTCACGTGGACTCTACCATTGGCCCCAGCCGTCACGTGGACACTACCATTGGCCTCAGCCGTCACGTGGACACTACCATTGGCCTCAGCCGTGACGTGGACACTACCATTGGCCTCAGCCGTCACGCGGACACTACCATTGACCTCAGCCGTCACGTGGACACTACCATTGACCTCAGCCGTCACGTGGACACTACCATTGGCCTCAGCTGTCACGTGGACACTACCATTGGCCTCAGCTGTCACGTGGACACTACCATTGGCCTCAGCTGTCACGTGGACACTACCATTGGCCTCAGCTGTCACGTGGACACTACCATTGGCCTCAGCCGTCACGTGGACACTACCATTGGCCTCAGCTGTCACGTGTCCTACTGCTGCTGCTCTACAAGTCGTGTCTGTATCCGCTGTTTCATTCATCTTGTATCTTCTCCGTTTCAGTCTCGCTGCTCCGGCCGTCTCTCCGATGTATGAGTTCCCAGAGTTCGTCTTTGCAGCCCAGGTAAATGCCATTTCCCGATCCCTAAATCTCTGGATAAATGAACAGCGTCTGTGACTTGGAGGATATGACTATACTATGTGCATCATTAAAGGGTTAAAATATTGATGACCTGTCCTAAAGGTAGGCCTTTAATGACAGATCTGAGGACGGTGGGCACCGCCAGTGATCAGCCATTATCAGCAGCTTATAGATAGAGAATGGAGCAGGAAGCAGACAGCGCTGTTCTCTGTGTAGTGGTGGAAGTGAGTTACTGCAGGTGAATGGGACCTGATCTGCAGTACCGGGTCTGACCACTCCACAGAACAGCGCTGTCTGCTTCCTGCTCCATTTTCTGTGTATCTGGTAATGTATTAGGAGTCCAAATTTCTGGTTCTATCCATGGGGAAACCCCTTTAAGTAAAATCCCCCCCCAGGTGAGACCCCTACTCAATCCTTATAGACTATTATATGATTAGGATAGAGAGTCAGCTTTATCTTCTCATCCTTTATTATTATTTTGCTGTAGGTTTTTTCTGCTTGTACGTGTAATAGATTTGTGCTGATATAATGTGATGATTTTCAGCTACGTGCCAAAGACGTCTTTATCTGAACCACCTTGGCCCAAGATCGAGCTCCCAGATCCCAAGAAAGAAGCCGAGGAGCACAGAGGTGAGCTCGAGGAGTGTTCACACTATAGTCTGACTGGTTATAGAAGCTACAGCAAACCTCTTACCCCCCTGTGCACATACTTACCCCCCCCCCTGTGCACATACTTACCCCCCCCTGTGCACATACTTACCCCCCCTGTGCACATACTTACCCCCCCCTGTGCACATACTTACCCCCCCTGTGCACATACTTACCCCCCCCTGTGCACATACTTACCCCCCCCTGTGCACATACTTACCCCCCCCTGTGCACATACTTACCCCCCCTGTGCACATACTTACCCCCCCCTGTGCACATACTTACCCCCCCTGTGCACATACTTACCCCCCCTGTGCACATACTTACCCCCCTGTGCACATACTTACCCCCCCTGTGCACATACTTACCCCCCCTGTGCACATACTTACCCCCCCTGTGCACATACTTACCCCCCCCTGTGCACATACTTACCCCCCCCCTGTGCACATACTTACCCCCCCTGTGCACATACTTACCCCCCCCTGTGCACATACTTACCCCCCCTGTGCACATACTTACCCCCCCTGTGCACATACTTACCCCCCTGTGCACATACTTACCCCCCCTGTGCACATACTTACCCCCCCTGTGCACATACTTACCCCCCCTGTGCACATACTTACCCCCCCCCCTGTGCACATACTTACCCCCCCCTGTGCACATACTTACCCCCCCTGTGCACATACTTACCCCCCCCTGTGCACATACTTACCCCCCCCCTGTGCACATACTTACCCCCCCCTGTGCACATACTTACCCCCCCCTGTGCACATACTTACCCCCCCCTGTGCACATACTTACCCCCCCCTGTGCACATACTTACCCCCCCTGTGCACATACTTACCCCCCCCTGTGCACATACTTACCCCCCCTGTGCACATACTTACCCCCCCCCTGTGCACATACTTACCCCCCCCTGTGCACATACTTACCCCCCCCTGTGCACATACTTACCCCCCCCCCTGTGCACATACTTACCCCCCCCTGTGCACATACTTACCCCCCCTGTGCACATACTTACCCCCCCTGTGCACATACTTACCCCCCCTGTGCACATACTTACCCCCCCTGTGCACATACTTACCCCCCCTGTGCACATACTTACCCTTAATTCCCCCTGCCTGTACACCCGCCATTCCCCCTGCCTGTACCTCCGCCATTCCCCCTGCCTGTACCTCCGCCATTCCCCCTGCCTGTACCTCCGCCATTCCCCCTGCCTGTACCTCCGCCATTCCCCCTGCGTGTACCTCCGCCATTCCCCCTGCCTGTACCTCCGCCATTCCCCCTGCCTGTACCTCCGCCATTCCCCCTGCCTGTACCTCCGCCATTCCCCCTGCCTGTACCTCCGCCATTCCCCCTGCCTGTACCTCCGCCATTCCCCCTGCCTGTACCTCCGCCCTTCCCCCTACCTGTACCCCGCCCTCCCCCCTGCCTGTACCTCCGCCTTTCCCCCTGCCTGTACCTCCGCCTTTCCCCCTGCCTGTACCTCCGCCTTTCCCCCTACCTGTACCCCTACCTGTACCCCCGCCCTCCCCCCTACCTGTACCCCCGCCCTCCCCCCTACCTGTACCCCCGCCCTCCCCCCTACCTGTACCCCCGCCCTCCCCCCTACCTGTACCCCCGCCCTCCCCCCTACCTGTACCCCCGCCCTTCCCCTACCTGTACGTCCGCCCTTCCCCCTACCTGTACCCCTGCCCTTCCTCACTCCCCGCCCTTCCTCACTCCTTCCCCCATGTTGGTTTATTTGTGATGTCTCCTTGCGCTGGATACTCTGTGACAATGTTGATCCCACCATGTTAATGTTTATACAGGCCGGTGACATGCTTATACTATGTGCGGACACAAATAGACAGGTTTACGTCATTCTCCTGCCCTGCAACCCTCGCCCGTGTTTACGCTGCTTAGATAGGCCGCTGAAATCTTCGGCGCGCGTCACTTTTAGCGTACATAACCCTGTCAGTGTTTCCGCTGCTCATTATTATTTGTTGTTTCTCTCGTTCTTTTAGAGCTTGTTCAGAAAGTAAACACCCTGATCGCCACGGGACAGTGCGGCCGCCTCTTTGCTGTCATCCACTTTGCAAGTAAACAATGGAAAGTCACTAACGAAGACCTTGTTTTAATTAACGGCTCGGTGGAGGCGCAATGTGGAGAGAGGATCAGGCTGGAGAAGGTATCTTCCATAGCGCGCCCCGCACCATGTGTGCCCCGCTCTGTATGTCCGCTCTTATGGTGGGCACGTCACAAATACATAAGGAGCGCAGCACATCAAGGTGCCTTGTATAGCCGGCAGCCACACATTCATCTCCTCCTGACCCCACCGTGTATGCTCAGCTTGGCTGAGGATGAATGTGCTGTTTTATTTGGGAATAAAGAATTGGTCGTATTAAAATTCAGTACAGAGATACAGATATTATTACATTATTACACCTATACAGATCTATCATCATACTATTTACACCTATACAGATATTATTACATTATTACACCTATACAGATCTATCATCATACTATTTACACCTATACAGATATTATTACATTATTACACCTATACAGATCTATCATCATACTATTTACACCTATACAGATATTATTACATTATTACACCTGCACAGATTTGTCCTTTCTTCTAACCATTCCCGTCTTCGTTCTGTTTCCGCTTCCTCTTTAGGTTTTGCTGGTCGGCAGCGATAACTTTACATTAGTAGGAAAACCTTTACTTGGGTAAGTAGCCCTGCGTACTGTCCGTGTAAAACTCTCCATCTTGTCTTAGAAGTCTGCTGTTCCTCTGTTGTTACTCCTGGAATTGTATTACTAAATCTCGGTGTTGCCATTCTCCTTGCCGGGTGTGCAGGTCTCTTCACGCTGACTGGCTAAGGTGTCAGGGTATGTACAATTGACAAGGGGAATGGCAACACTCAGTTTTAATGAGGTTTGCAAGGACTTTTTTAATTGGGATAGGTCCTTGTGGGGTCCAACAGCCGGGACCCCCATAGATCACTTGTGTGACGATGCAGCCGTGGTCCTGAGCGTCACTTCCGCTAAGCATGTCGTCAAACACTGTACCCTCATCAAACAAGAGGCCTGGGTGTCGGACCCCTGCTGATCAGTAATGGGTGGTCTATGCTAAGGACAGGCCATCAATGACTTTAATAAGTGGCAGAATTCAGATCTGCACCATCTTTGAGGTTGTGGTTTAGGCTCGTTCACCTCTGACCCTCTGATTGTGACTCTCCTGTAGGAAAGACTTGGTGCGAGTTGAAGCCACCGTGATCGAAAAAACCGAGTCCTATCCAAAAGTTTCCTTAAGGTTTTGGAAGCGACACCGATACGAGAAGAAGAAAAGTAAGTTATGTATAAATAACGGGGCTGGGGCAAGTTTATAAATTATTGGTCCATCGGTGCGAGAATCAGGGTCCATGTAGTTCTGTAGAACAGCCGGAGATGGGGGAAGGGGGGGATGTTTTGATATTTTGTTGCAGTTTTTATGTGTAATTGTTTGATCCCTGTCTATTGGCCGGAAGGGATTGTCTGAAGCGGATTACATTGTACATCTACTTTATAGATAAGAACCCCCGGAACCCTGAGAATGCATGGACACGATATGATGTGGCACTGATTCCTGCACGATAACTCGTGTAAGGATCAGCGCTGCAAAACAGAATCCCGCATAACACATTGAAATCATTGGGATTCTGTTTTGCAGCGCTGATCGTTATACAAGTTATGGTGCAGGAATCAGTGCCACATTACATCGTGTGCATGCACCCTGAGAAAGGGTTTTGTAAGTGCACACAACAGCTCTCCAGTGCACTTATGGCGTTGGCTGTTGTGTTTGAGGAGCGGCCATTGCATTCCTGTAACCTAATCGTTGTGTCTTCTCCTGTTTTTCAGTAACCATCTTTCCACAGACTGTTCTGAGGATCAATACCATTGAAATCGCTCCCGCTTTATCGTGATTTTGTATATTTTTTTATTATAATTATTAAAGATAAATATGAAAATCTGGAGTTTGTGTCTTTCAGAACATTTAGTATATACTGTATACTGCGCTGGGTTTTAGAGTACATTATGGCTCTATCAACTTTTATGGGTGTCCTAATATGTACAAAACAAGGAGTAGAGGGCTTTGTGCGGGATAACCTTCACCCTCGTGCTGGTGACAGTACCGAGCATGCATGTCCCTCTCCAATAATGTCTATGGGAGTTCCAAAAAAACAGCAGATTGGTCCAAGAAAAAAACATGATCTGCCCATCCAGCCGGTATGTGACCTCTTATCCTGATCCAGCTTTAAAGGGGTGATGTGGGGATTGCAACTTTTACAGTGCATTTATAGAAGAGGGTCCTCGGTGTCCCATTTATTAGCTTTGCAGGGTCTGGAGGTCTGTGATCAGCCCCCCTCGCAACTACACTGACTTCGCTCCACTTATGGGGCCGCTATTGTACTCAGTCCAACGTTAATATTCTGTGCGGGACACTAATGCTCTAAGACGCTGTGTGTGGGCGCTAATTGGACTTTATACCATGTGGAGGCCTCTAGGGGGCAGTACACTGTGTGGGGGCATCAGTGCAGTAAAATTGGGCATATGTCTTAAAGGGGTTGTGTGGGAAGTTTAGATAAATTTACCCGATCTGGTGGACTCTTGAACCTAGTTCTGATCCCCAAGTCACATGATACATATATGACCTCCTTGAGATTCTCCTCTCGCCTGCAAAGTATCTTACAAAATCTATCCATGATACAAAAGTTGCCAAAAAATCACAAGTTATCCAGAAGTTCCCTTCCGCTTTAGGCTCCTGTGTACTCCGCTGTCCCCGTCGCCCAGAGTATATCGCGTTCCTTGTCCTACCCCGACCCCTCTAAGGGAGGTCATTTGGCAAAGACGACGTGAAGGAAAGTTGAGGAAATGCTTCATTTTACCAGAAGCCCCGAAATCTTTCCCAGTGACTTGTGGCCAATTAAAATGCCTGATGTTGATGCAGAAGATTCGGCGTCTGAACTGGTGGAAGAACATTGCAGAAAAATGTTAATTTCATCTAATTAGATATAGGAAGAAGCAGCGGCGGGGGGCTGAGAACAAAGTTATACATGACCGAGGGGATCTGGTATGCAGCAAGACGCACGTAAGCCACAGCGATGGGCCCAGGACGCTGGGAAGGAACTGGAAGCGAAACGTCAACCAAAGAAGCGACTATTATATTCTACAGATTTTTCTTTATTCTATACAAGCCCTTTAATATCATCCCCTCATTTCCCAGGCAGACATTTGTGTGTTCCAGCGAGACCATGAGACGCACAATATCTTCTATGGCTTCTCCATCTTCTCCTTTCCAGACTGCCAAAATCTTTGCAATTAATCTGAGGACTGGACAAGACGTTCTGCAGCGTCTCCTCGCTGTTAGCGCGGGCAGATGGCGGCCTCCGGCACTAATACATGTGATGATGACGGGTAAATCTGCTGTTTGTACAGAATTGTCTCTTCTATCAGTGTCTGCCAGGCGATGATTTACTAAATTACAATAGGTTGGGATTGGAAATCTTACAGTGGAATTCACAGTCAGACAATAGCGATACAAATCGAGATTTCAGGAATTTCTATGAAACCCACAACGTGGGCACAAGAGAGAATGTCTTATCAGAAAGAATGTCAAGTGGAAGAGGAGGCGAACGGAACAATAAGGATGAAAAGATAAGGAATCTGTCACTGGGTGGAGGATACAAAGTATCAGGAAGTGACAGACAAGTATCTGCTCTAGAACTGCGGAGACACTGAGGAGCCTCAAGGTCATCTCTGTTCTGCAGCCTCAGCCCTCTGCTTACATCAGAAAGTCTGTGTATGACATCACTATATGTCTTCTCTGTGCTGACGTGGTGCAATAGAGATGGTGACTGTTTGTGTTTTATCCCTGTGCTATGACATCATACTGTGACATTACTATTAAGTTACATCATCACTTATCCCCTGTATTGTTATGTTACTGTGCACATTATCCACCTACTATTACATCATAGTGTGCATTATTCAACTACTGTGACATCACTGTGTGTATTATCCCTGTGTGTATGTGTGTATATATATATATATATATATATATATATATACACATTCACCAGCCACTTTATTAGGTACACCTGTCCAACTGCTCGTTAACACTTAATTTCTAATCAGCCAATCACATGGCGGCAACTCAGTGCATTTAGGCATGTAGACATGGTCAAGACAATCTCCTGCAGTTCAAACCGAGCATCAGTATGGGGGGGAAGAAAGGTGATTTGAGTGCCTTTGAACGTGGCTGGTCTGAGTATTTCAGAAACTGCTGATCTACTGGGATTTTCACGCACAACCATCTCTAGGGTTTACAGAGAATGGTCCGAAAAAGAAAAAACATCCAGTGAGCAGCAGTTCTGTGGGGGGCGGAAATGCGTTGTTGATGCCAGAGGTCAGAGGAGAATGGCCAGACTGGTTCCAGCTGATAGAAAGGCAACAGTGACTCAAATAGCCACCCGTTACACCCAAGGTAGCCAGAAGAGCATCTCTGAACGCCGCACAGTACGTCCAACTTTGAGGCTACAGATGGGCTACAGCAGCAGAAGACCACACCGGGTGCCACTCCTTTCAGCTAAGAACAGGAAACTGAGGCTACAATTTGCACAAGCTCATCGAAATTGGACAATTGAAGATTGGAAAAACGTTGCCTGGTCTGATGAGTCTTGATTTCTGCTGCGACATTCGGATGGTAGGGTCAGAATTTGGCGTCAACAACATGAAAGCATGGATCCATCCTGCCTTGTATCGGTAACGGTTCAGGCTGGTGGTGGTGGTGTCATGGTGTGGGGAATATTTTCTTGGCACTCTTTGGGCCCCTTGGTACCAATTGAGCATCGTTGCAACGCCAAAGCCTACCTGAGTATTGTTGCTGACCATGTCCATCCCTTTATGACCACAATGTACCCAACATCTGATGGCTACTTTCAGCAGGATAATGCAATGCCATGTCATAAAGCTGGAATCATCTCAGACTGGTTTCTTGAACATGACAATGAGTTCACTGTACTCCAATGGCCTCCACAGTCACCAGATCTCAATCCAATAGAGGAGCATCTTTGGGATGTGGTGGAACGGGAGATTCGCATCATGGATGTACAGCCGACAAATCTGCGACTGCAACTGTGTGATGCCATCATGTCAATATGGACCAAAATCTCTGAGGAATGCTTCCAGCACCTTGTTGTATCTATGCCACGAAGAATTGAGGCAGTTCTGAAGGCAAAAGGGGGTCCAACCCGTTACTAGCATGGTGTACCTAATAAAGTGGCCGGTGAGTGTGTATATATATATATATATATATATATATATATATATGTATATGGTTGCCAGCTTTCTATGTTCTATTGAGAGTGCAGGATCTGTATAGAAGGACAATTTGTTGTCAGATTTGGTCCTTATGTCGTTGCTGTGAGATCTCCCTGTAGTTAGTCATGTGGGCGGGTTAGTAAATGACAGGACATTATAGACATATGTTTCCATTCCCGGCCTCATTAGTGACTTCAGTAATGGCTGTGATGAGATTCTGCCACATCCGTGGGAACAAGACTATGAAACAGAGCAGGTAATTCTCTGACTAACAGTCTATCTATAGAATCTGTAGGATTTGCTTCCATTAGACGCTATGGCAGGAATTCATGTTCCCACTATAGCTCTGCAAGTCACCTATTAGATACAGCCCCCCCTCCCCCCATTACTATTACAGCCCCTTGTTTGGCAGTGACACCCCCCCCCCCCCCTATCTAACCTACCTAGACCACCAGAGATGTTGTGACCTCCGTAACCACCCGGGATCACCAGACACATATATGTATATTCATAATCCAGATGTGTTCATGTAACACAATGATCCTTAAAGGGAATGTGTTATCACAAATGGCCTGTTCTGAAAGCAAGTTTTTTGTTAAACACAATTTTTAACAGTTTTATATATATATATATATATATATATATATATATATATATATATAAATTTTTTTATTTTTTTTTTCATTTCAATGTCTCTATTTATTTATAAATATGTATTTAATATATAAACACTTATACTGGAGCGTCTACTGCTGGACCATTATTGGGTCAGACCCCGGGACCACCAGAGGAGCCAAACAGAACCCAAATAAAAATCACAGTGCAGTGAGCATATTACCTTAATCACAATTAATCAGCAATTATTTTGGTCACACCCCTATTTATATGCCACACCCCATACTGATATGCCCCACCCCATATTGATTTGCCACACCCCATACTGATATGCCACACCCCATATTGATGTTACCCCAATTTATATGCTCCACCCCATATTGATTTGCCCCACCCCAATTTGTCACACCCCATATTGATATGCCACACCCAGATTTATGTCACACCCCAATGTATATGCCACACCCCTATTTATATGTCACACCCCATATTGATATGAGACGCCATGACACTGAATTTTGGTTATTCTCATCTCAGCAATCCTGATTGGATAGTGAAGAGCTCGTGACCGATCCTTTAGCCAATGGCAGTGGAGAGCAGACGACATGGATGAAACATAAATGACACAATCCATGTGAGTAAGTTTGCAACCACTGTGTGAATACAGCCCTACTTATGACAATGTACGGATGGTTGTTATATGACAACACGTGGCTGCCGTGACCGTCCAAGAATCCCAGGGACTCTACATAAGCGCCATTAAGTTGCTCTGTTCCATTATCGTTCCCGCTGTCGTTTATTGCAGAATGCGCAGGGTTAAATACTTAGTGTCCCGTAATCTGGCAGAACACTCATCACCTCGGGTCCCTCTTGGGTTCTCTCCTCCGTCACTTTGCTCCGAGCCTCGCTCTATGGAGTTTGTTGCTGCCTGATAAATAAACTTTTGGCACCGACCCAAACGTCTTGAATGCAATTCCCTGGGACTGAAAGAGTTAACGTTGCGCTCATTTGCTCAGTGTAACCTTTCGACACTCCGTAATGATCTGAGCTTCCAAACAATCCCAATCTATGCCAGAAAGTCCTCAACTACATAGCATGCAATTTTCTGCTTCAACAGCCAGAAGAATAGGAGGCGGGAATAGTCGGAGAAGTAGGCAGGCGAGATTGGATGGAGACAAGAGCTTGGCCGCAGAACACAAATGGATTTATTTCTTGCCAAACCAAAAAGCACAGCACCGGGGAGTGAATTACATGGCCCCTCCGTCTAGCTCCGCATTCCTCTGACTCTCCCAATCTGACGCTTGCTGGATCAGGTTGGTCACATTGACGTTCCATCCCCAACACCTTCTACCATGACCTCCAACTTTCCACTTCCTCGGCCTCTCAGAAGATCCTGGAGTTTGGCTCCTGCCCGGACGATGCGGATTGTGGTCCTGGGGCAAAGTGCAGTGGGGAAGACGGGTAGGTCGGGGCTGATGTTTGTTGCTACTTCTAATCGTTACATTGTTACTTTTATATTGTGTTCTCTGACATGTCGGATACATTAAAGGGGTTGGATAATATTTGTGTTTATGTCCATGGGCAGAGCACGTGCAGCGCTGACAATATGTGTTACAATGGGGTTTCTATGGGACGTCTTTGGGTCCTCGGCTGGTGGGAGACGGTGGGTTTGTGTACGGACCCTCGGGCATAGACGTGGAATACATTACTAGACCTCTGACTATGTATGGACATGTGTAAGGACACAATCGACTGCCATTTGTAGATGTTGCGACAGGAATATTGGAAAGCGTGGACGCAACATACGCGTTTGCAAAAATATACCTGTGGAGGACCCCTTTAAGTTTTTTAGAATCCTTTTGATCTGTGTCTACTATTTGTATATACTTCTATGTCAACCCAATATCAGATCCAACGAAGATTGCAAAATACTCATCTAGTCCGAAAATAATTCCAATGACTTTATATTCAGATACAAATGTAACAATGGTATGTATCACATGGAGGTGACCGACCTTTCCGATAGTGATGGTGGATCCCTAGGATAGACAGAACAGCTGATCTGTGGGTGGTCCAGGCTGTCGGACCTCACAGATCTAATACTGATAGCCCATTACAAGGATCAGTCTTCAGTATTAGCCCCTTATGTGCATAGATGGGGGCGCCACCATTAAAGCAAGCGCAATAGTTTTACCTCCCTGGTGCATGTTCTTAGTTGTAGCTGCAAAGCCTAAAAACTTCGGGGGATGTTTTAACAACTTTAGTTTTGGTTCCAGTGTCCGCCCCCCTATCCTGTCCTCTGTCCCCTCCATCTATAGCAGATGTGATCTGACAGTATGTTGTTGGCTTCTGGATTCAGTGTCTCAGGATCTGGAGGTCGGGGGGCCTCAGACTATATTCTGCCTTACTTTAATGTTTCCCATGTTTGGTATGGACATCTTGTTTGCCTGTTTTTTCGATACTGCCCCTCCAGGTCACTTGTAAGTCACCTCTGCATCTGCAATCTTGTATCTTCCACTTGACACTTGCTCGATCTACTCATATTCTTAATTTTTTCCATATGATTTTTGTAGGTTTCTTCTGCAGTTCTTTGTTAGATATTTGGAGGAGTTTTTATGACATTGACATATTCAATAGCCCCATCATCTGTAGAAAGTTCTTGGCTTTGGACCATTACTGACGGACAACCCACCACATTTCTATTATCATTGGTGTATCTATCGGCAGCCGCCTTTAGTAAGACACAAATACAGTGAAATCACCCAAAATGGCCTAAAAAATATACCTGTATGGGGTTGTCTTCTCAAAGAAGAAAGTCATTGTGCATAATATAGGCTGGAACTGAAGGTCTGTCCCGGGATATCGGGATGGTCTTCTATAAATGGCACATGGGTGGGTAAAGGATCCAATCTGAGATGTAGCACCGAGAGCCAAGAAGTGCAAGGTCCACGTATGATCATTCTTCATATACTATGTAGCCCTAAAGAGTTCAAAGGCTTTTCAGGCCCCAAATGGAGTTGACCTTGGCACAGGATATTAAGAATGTGAAATCTCAGAATAATACTGGAGAGAGATTTGTTTCAATTTTCAGAATATTCAATTATTTTATTGTCTTCATCACATTCCTGAGGCTCAGAGAGTTACATACATGTGCTTAGTATTCGGTGGCCTTCACTTGGGACTAACAATTGGACAATCGTCTCACAATGACGACAATGGCAGAGTCCGTGTAACTTAGTCACGTTTGTTGACCTCTTTGCTTATAGACACTTTGTAGTTTTGTCCTAAGGGATTGAGGTCGGCGTTGTGTTGGTCGCCCCATTACCGTCACTTTGTTGTTGTTTAGCCGTATTGTTACAACTTTGGAGCATGTTTGGGGCCATGTCGTAGATCCATTTGCACACAAGTTTTAACTTTCTGGTAGACGTCTTGAAATGTTGCTTCGATATCGCTACATAATGTTTCCTTCTTTATGACATCATCTATTTAGTGACGTGCACCAGTCCTTCCAGCACCCCACGACATGACACTGGCACCCCTCATGGTTTGGGTGGTAGTCTGTCACACAGTAGTTTCTTCTCTTTTCCTCCATACTAAGGATGAGCAAACAGGTTTGTAAAAAACAAGTTTGGAAATTTTACAAAAATTTCAGATTTGCCCAAACCTGAATTTTTTGGGGGTTTGTCACCCATGGACCACTATTATATATACACTGGTGGCCCAGGGTAGGCTCAGCCTGTTCTTGTTATGTAGTAAGGAGACATAGTCCCTTTAATGCCTCATTGCACCCAATCTGCTTCTCCTCCACTGGTCTCTGTACTTTTCGGTAGAGGGTCACCCCTGAGGTCACACGTCCAGGTCACGACATTATCACTGCAACAGGAAGTATAGGGACCAATGGGGAAATTCGATTTGGGACCCGAAAACCCATTGAACAGAGAACTATCCGAGCCCAGGAGATGTCCGAGCTCTGGAAGGAATCTGGGAGCCGCATGGCCAGTCCGGGAGAGTTTGCATCACCTGTAAGATGTTTCCACGGCACAAGCCGTATAGTTATAGATATCACGGTATATACAATATGGCCACATATTACCTGATAGCTGTCTGGGTGCAGAGGGTTTGGTGCTCTGTATCAGATAGAACTAAGCTCCGACCCCTATGATGATATATAAAATGGTCTTCAGGACTGGACGTTCATTGTAAGAAATATCCTCTGTTTACAACCTCAGTAAGTGGGTGAATAAGTAGCGCGTTGTCTGTTCCTTTCAGAATCCTTGGTTCATTGGGTTTAATTGTAGCTGATTTAGTGTTGTAAGAAGATGCAGAATGTGGAGGGATTGGAGGAGGGCGAGGATGTGGAGGGATTGGAGGAGGGCGAGGATGTGGAGGGATTGGAGGAGGGCGAGGATGTGGAGGGATTGGAGGAGGGCGAGGATGTGGAGGGATTGGAGGAGGGCGAGGATGTGGAGGGATTGGAGGAGGGCAGTCGGCTCCTCTATCTGGGCACAATGTTCTATCCTGGCACAGTCACACAATGTCATTAGGCCGCGGTCACTGAGGTTATTGGGGGGAAAATAGCTGAATAGTGGCACAGGGGGGCCGGAGACCTGAAGAACAGATCCACTCCTGGCTCTAAATACTTGGAATTAACTGGAAGATGTTACAAAAGACGTCACAGAAGACATTACAGAAGATGTCACAGAAGACATCAAAGAAGACATCACAGAAGATGTCACAGAAGACAATACAGAAGATGTTACAGAAGACATCAAAGAAGATGTCACAGAAGATGTCACAGAAGACATTACAGAAGATGTCACAGAAGACATTACAGAAGATGTCACAGAAGACGTTACAGAAGACGTCACAGAAGAAGTCACAGATGATGTCACAGAAGACGTCACAGAAGAAGTCACAGATGATGTCACAGAAGACGTCACAGAAGATGTTACAGAAGAAGTCACAGATGATGTCACAGAAGATGTTACAGAAGACATTACAGAAGATGTTACAGAAGATATCACAGAAGACATCAAAGAAGACGTCACAGAAGACGTCACAGAAGACATCAAAGAAGACGTCACAGAAGATGTCACAGAAGATGTTAGAGAAGATGATATAGAAGACGTCACAAAAGATGTTACGGAAGACGTTACAGAAGATGTTACAGAAGAAATACAGAAGATGTCACAGAAGACATTACAAAAGGACATCACTGAAGACATCACACAAGACGTTACAGAAGATGTCACAGAAGATGTTACAGAAGACGTCACAGAAAACATTACAAAAGATGTCTCAGAAGACGTCACAAAAAATGTTACGGAAGACATTACAGAAGACGTCACAGAAGACATTACAGTTTTCTATCATTACAAAGTGCTAGATGACGACAGGCAGGGATGTCATAGGACATAACACAGCCCATGTAATAGTGCGGGGCCCCAGAGATAGGGGGGCTTCTGACCACAAACCTCCTGTAATAATTAGCAATAATAAGTGAATGAATAGTGGATTTAATATCAATGTCTGCGCGACCGGCTACAGCACATCAAGGGTTAATAGTACCACAATTCTCCGCTTCTATTCTGATAAGCCACAAGTAATATTCGCAGGCCCTTCTTTCTTTTACACCATGGTGACCTGTGATTTCCATGTCGGGTTCTGCAACATGTAAATTTCTTTCCACATCAAACGTCTCAAACTAATCGGATTTAAATAAATGAGATTTATCTAATTTAATAGAAAACACAACAAGATTCATTTCATTAAACATTACACCAACCTGCTGCTCAGTGTCAGCCTTATATCTGCGAGAACAAAGTCATTCTGGATCGTGTTGTTCCTCCATCCCCTTATCAGGTCGTAACAAGGCGCCTGATGCCAGGACCGTCCCTGCCCGAGTACAAGTCACCATCACCAGACTAGGACTGCCTAAACATTTGGGATCTTCTTCCTGATCCCCTGATAAGTCTGTGCACTGTCAATGTATTCCCCCTGTCCTCTGGTGCACTGGAGTGTGCAGATTCTTGTCTTATAGGTGACACCTCTTGACTCTTTGTCATGTTTCCGGCCCATAACCCCCCAGAGCCCCCTGACAGACCCGGGCGTGGGGGTCAATAATCTCACAGATCTGCTGATCTAGAACAAAGGAGTAAATCCGGCACTTTTAGCAGATTTGGTTCTTCCTCAGTAATCGGCTGCTCGCGGATCTGCTTGTCAGGGCTTATTGCTTCTGCTTTTGATCAGATTTAGGGAAACTACATTAGAAATAAAAGCTCAGAAACGCGATGACCTAGTGTCTGACATTTCCATCATTTATGGGGGGTTTATGTTTTATTCGTTCTTACACAATTCTTTCATCTTCGAAGGGTCAGAGGTCAATTCTTTGACTTGATTTCAGAAACTTGACACATTGTTTGGAGCCGGGTATATAGAATGAGCTAGGCAGGGTATATAGGAGCCGGCCATGTGCATTTATCTATACTGAGCTGTAGTGAGGCTACACCAGGTATATAGCATGAACTAGGCAGGGTATATAGGAGCCAGACATGTGCATTTATCTGTAGTGAGGCTACACTGGGTATATAGCATGAGCTAGGCAGGGTATATAGGAGCCGGCCATGTACATTTATCTATACTGAGCTGTACTGAGGCTACACTGAGTATATAGCATGAGCTAGGCAGGGTATACAGGTATATAGGAGCCGGCCATGTGCCTTTATCTATACTGAGCTGTGCTGAGGCTACACTGGGTATATAGCATGAGCTAGGCAGGGTATATAGGAGCCGGCCATGTGCATTTATCTATACTGAGCTGTGCTGAGGCTACACTGGGTATATAACATGATCTAGGCAAGGTATATAGTAGCTGTCCATGTGCATTTATCTATACTGAGCTGTGCTGAGGCTACACTGGGTATATAGCATGAGCTAGGCAGGGTATATAGGAGCCGGCCATGTGCATTTATCTATACTGAGCTGTGCTGAGGCTACACTGGGTATATAACATGAGCTAGGCAGGGTATATAGGAGCCGGCCATCTGCATTTACCTGTACCAAGGCCACACTGGGTATATAGCATGATCTAGCAGGGTATACAGGTATATAGGAGCTGACATAGCCCAGAGGTTGGATCGGAGCACAATGCTTTATATCGGATCATCTTTCAAGTTCCAACCATTTCCCTACAAGACTCGTCTGTCTCTGAGGCTTCTGCGAGGATTCTTCTCCTGTGCCAAGAATTGATTTACTGACATGTGGAGTTTTCTCTTCTGCAGCTGCAGATTATTGTGCAATGGCCTGAACTCGTAGCCTGACATATATAAGACATATATAAGACATATATAAGACATGTATAAGACATGTATAAGACACTCGACTACCAAACCCAAGATATAAACCTACAGGTGGATCAGAAGAAGGCAAAAGAAACCCCAAACCAGGAGCCGGAGACCACTGACCTGATATCAGGGGAGGAATCCTTCCCATCACCCGCCATGGCCATCACAATACATGGCGGGGGCTACAATACACTCCTTAGGATATTCTTAGAAGATTTTGGCCATCGCCTTGTCCTTGGGCAGAGACTTCCATAGAGTCACTGCTCTTACTATAAAGAATCCCAACTCATGGGGAACCTTCTCCCCCAAATGTACAGGATCCTCCAGGAACGTTCTCTGTCCATCCTTATATTTGTACATGAGGTCGCCCCTAAGATGTCTTCTCCACACTGAGTAGCTCTGACCACTTGTCTCTACACTCTTACACTCCAGTCCACCCTCTTTATGACTTCGGTCGCCCCCTCTGCACCCGCACAGTTCCCCTATAGGTCACCAGCAGACCCCTAAACTATAATGGGGTGCAATAGAAATTAAAACGTCCGAAGAAATTTCAAAGATGAATCCAAAGCTGAACATCTTATTCACATAGCAGTGAGCAGAGGTCGTATCAGTGATTACATATCATCATCATCATCGTCATCATCATCACACGTAACACAGTAGACAGACGTGGAACTATAAGTCCCAGCAGCAGCGGCAGGAGGTGTCCTCACATAGCAGAGACCTCACAACACTTCTGTGCACCGCACTCCATCTAGAATAATAAGTCACTGTGCAGTTATTTGTAGAACCACAAGTCTCAGCAGATCCATCACACCCTGTACATCAGTTACCTGGCCTATACAGTATGAAAGAGTTCCATGTTTTTTGCAGAAATCCTCAAAATTTGTGACTTTTTTTCTATTTTGCTGTTTTCTATTTTTTTTCTATTTCTTTCCTGGACAGAGGGGGTGGGGGGGTGACATGGGGGTGATATAGGGGGATAGGAAGGTTGCACTGCACAAAGAACCTTCTGTATTATGTACATGGATGATC